>NW_015165273.1:245806-300628 GCF_001447785.1 Gekko japonicus | reverse complement strand
TCTTCTTCTTCTTCTTCTTCTTCTTCTTCTTCTTCTTCTTCTTCTTCTTCTTCTTCTTCTTCTTCTTCTTCTTCTTCTTCTTCTTCTTCTTCTTGGAATCAGCATTATTCTTGCAATGGACTCTGTTTGATGTAAATTGTTAACATTAGAGGATCAGCATATTTATTTCATGGACTTTTAATGTGGTTCTTAAAAGTCTTCTGTATTTATACACGATGTAGGTTAGAATACAAGTGAAGCTTTACTGATTTTTGTATTGTATTTTTCTAATAGCATTTGAATATTGCTGTCAATGCCACTGATAACTTGTTCACGGTGTGTTTATTCTATTCGATACCATTGCTTTATTGCTTATTGTATTGCATTTTTCTAATAGCCTTTGGAGATTGCTGTCAATACCACTGACAACTTGTTAACCATGTGTTTATTCTCATCAGTTGCATTGAATACGTACAAAACATACATCAAAATATACAGTGTGTGTGCATTTATACAAAATTCAGACAAGTCCAGTGACTCATCAGAGAGCACCTGGAATTAAATGCTTCAAGCAGCAAAAACCACCCAAAGTTTTTTTAAAAGGGAATAAATTGCATTGATGCCAGCTCTCCCAGAAGGAGCCCTTGACTTCCCAGGGTTATCGGTAGTTACGGATGACTGATTGCCACATTAATTAAGCTTCCTTGTGACTTTAACAGAAAGCTTACAATCCCTGCTTTGATTCTGTGATAATTCTGAATGCTACAAGGATTAACATGGGAGAACTCCGCTGCTCCTTAGCTTGGGGCTGTTTGGAAAAGATTAGCTGAAATGGCAACTGGGCAACGATGGTGACTCTGGCTCCGGAAATGAAGCCAGCGAGATAATCAGCTTGCACAATATTACATGTTTGCTTGATAACAGGAAAGAGGAATGGGCAGCTCAGTCCTGAGGCCCACTTCTGCCCCAGCGGCCGGCGGCTGGTTCTTGCCGTGATGCTCGTCCACTCCCTAAAGAGTTCCGGCAAAAGCAGGGAGGGAGACAAACAACCAAGGAGCAGCATGTAATGATTCCATGTTTTGGTGTGTGTGTGTCTTTAAATGTTGAGTTTGACTGCAGTAATGTAAGAAGAGGGATGGGGGAGATGAGTGTGCTGTGATTGGTTGATGTTGTGTATGCTGACCGCCACCGAGGGGCCAGCGGTCAGCCAGAGCTGCCAGAGCTTGACTCTGGAACAACAATAGAGACTAGGCCCCTAGTCCCTCCACTGGGGAGCCAATGGGATCCGTGGCGGGAGATTCAACCCCACCAATGGTGACCAGGGGTGTGTCCCCAGGGATGTATATAGTTGGCCCCCAGGCCGTTTGTCCCTTGTCTTGTTGTGTGCCAAATAAAGCATGCTATGCACTACGTCGTTGTCTATCGTCTATCCATGCGGCAACCCACTACATAACAGTGGCGACGAAGGTGGGATCCTGCCGCATCTGAGCCGAGCCGCCGTGAGGAACCAGGAGAACGCGAAGCAGCCGATCCGATGAGCGAGACCGCTTCTCCCGCAACCCCTCCGACGCGCACGATGGCTACCGCTCCAGGGCTAGGGCTGCTTCCGCCCTTCGACATAGCCCGCCCGCAGGACTGGCCCTCCTGGGTCCAGGGCGCCAAGTCCGCGCTGGAATTTTTCGACGTCACCGACGAGGGCAAGAAGAGGAGATTTCTCCTGGCCTCCTGCGGCACCGCCGTGGTGTCCCTGGCCGGACGGCTACTCTCCCCCACCAACCTCGGCAACTGCACCTTCGAGCAGATTGTCAACGCGGTGCAGAACCACTTCGCACCCAAGCCCACTGAGCTGACTTGCAGGGTAACGTTCTACACCCGCAACCAACTGGGCAGAGAGACCGCCGCGGAGTTCCTCGCGGAGTTGCGCCAGCTCGCGGCCGACTGCAACTTCGGGACACACCTGGACGATGCCCTCCGTGACCACTTCGTCGTGGGCCTGCGAGAGGAAAAGCTCCGACAGAAGCTAATGGAGAAGGAAAAGGTCACCCTGAAGGAGGCCCTCGCCGCCGCAGTGGCGTGGGAAAGGTCGCACGCTGCCCCATCCGCAGCCCTCCAGGTCGAGCCGGAGGGTCCCGAGGAGCAGGACGTCCACCGGGCCTACAGAGGGGACCGGCAGCGCACCCAAGCACCGCATCGCACCCCAGCGGCGACCTCTAGCACCGGCCGCCAGCATCCCAGCGCATCTACATGTGCCAGCTGTGGGGAACCACACGACGGGAGGACCTGCCGTTTCCGCAACGTGGTCTGCCGCAGCTGCGGCCGCACGGGCCACATCGCCAAGGTCTGCCGGGCCAAGTCTACAGGACGACCCCAGCCAGCCCGCCAGCGAGCAGAGGCCCACTTCAAGGATGATGCCGGCGCCGAAGACATCTACCTCCTCACCCATGCAACGGAGAAGGTACTGAGACTCCCCGGCAAATCCCCCGCCCCTAAGTTTATGACCACCATAAAAATAAAGGGGTCCCCCTGTGAGATGGAGGTAGATTCGGGCTCCGCCGCTTCCATTATCTCCGTGGCAACGCTTAAGCGCTTGTGCCCTAAGGGGGGACCCCGATTGAGGCCAGCCCAGGTGACGCTTATGGACTTTCAGCGGAACCTGGTGCCGATAAAGGGGGTCGGGACGTTCAAGGTCCAGTACAAAACCTTCAAACGGAACCTGGACTTGATCGTGGTCGAAGGCGACCTAGTCAGTTTGCTGGGCCGAGCCTGGTTCGAACCCCTGGGAATCACGGTAGAAGGGGTACAGGCATGCGTGGTCCAAGACTTCACAGGGATTTGCCAAGAGTTTCGTGTAGTATTTGATGACTCTCTGGGCCGATATACGGGCCCCCCGGTCTCATTGCGCTTAGACCCCTCGGTGGCCCCCATAAGGATGCGTGCCAGGACGGTTCCATTATCGGTCAAGCCAAAGATAGACGCGGAACTGGACTGCCTCGTGGCTCAGGGCATCCTGGAGCCCGTCTCCCATGCGGTGTGGGAGACGCCCATTGTGGTGGTTAACAAACCAAATGGGGCAGTCCGCATCTGCGCGGACTATAAATGCATGTTGAACAAGGCGCTACAGGACCACGCGTACCCGGTCCCTGTAGTCAGCCACGTTCTGGCCACCTTGGGCGGGGCAAAGATCTTTGGAAAATTGGATCTGGCCCAAGCGTACCAGCAGTTGCCAGTAGATGAGGCGACTGCAGAAGCGCAGACCATAGTAACCCACCGGGGGGCATTCTGTGTCAAGCGTTTGAGCTTTGGAGTAAGCGTGGTGCCTGGGCTGTTCCAGCAACTGATGGACTCTCTCCTCAAAGGGATCCCCGGCGTCACCCCCTTCTTCGATGATGTGATGATCGCCGCCGCCACGGCCGCCGACTTTGCAACCCGCCTCCGTGCCGTGCTCAGCCGTTTCCAGGACGCCGGGCTAAAGGTCAAGCTGGACAAGTGCCACCTGGGGGTACCGTCGGTGGATTTTTTGGGCTTCACGGTGGACGCAGAGGGCCTGCACCCTACCAGAGAGAAGGTGAAGGCGATTGTGGAGGCGCCACCGCCAAAGTCCAAGGCGGAGCTGCAGGCGTTTCTCGGCATCCTGAACTTTTATCACGCCTTCCTCCCCCACAAGGCAGCAGTAGCGGAACCCCTCCATCGTTTGCTCGACAAGCAGGCCCCTTGGGTTTGGGGACCCCAACAGGCCACCGCGTTCCGGAACATGAAGGAACTTTTAATTTCCAACACGGTTTTGGCCCACTTCGATGAGTCGCTACCGGTGGTGTTGGCCTGCGACATCTCGCCCTATGGCGTGGGGGCTGTGTTGGCGCATCGTCTTCCTGATGGGCGAGAGGTCCCGGTCGCGTATTACTCGCGCACTCTGTCTGCAGCCGAGCGAAATTACGCCCAGATAGACCGCGAGGGACTCGCAATCATGGCCGGGGTAAAGAAATTTCATGATTTTGTCTACGGCCGGCCCTTCACCATAGCGACCGACCTCCGCCCACTCCTCAGCCTGTTCGCTCCCGACCGAAGAACGCCACAAATAATCTCCCCGCGCGTCCTGAGATGGACCATTTTCCTGGCGGTCTACGATTACCAGATCGAGCACCGCCCCAGAAAAGCCATGGGCCACGCCGACGCCCTCAGCCGCCTGCCCCTGCCAGACATCGTGGTCGACCCCGCCCCGGTGCACCGGGTCCTGCAGATGGAGGACCTTCCGGAAACGCCCCTCCAGGCCGCGGACATCGCCAGCCGCTCTACCAGGGACCCCGTCATATCCCGGGTGCTGGGCTGGGTGGTGAGGGGGTGGCCTACCAAGGTAGACGGGCCTGAATTCACAGCATTCACGGCTCACAAGGAGGAACTGTCGGCGCACAAGGGGTGCCTGCTGTGGGGAGACCGGGTCGTGGTCCCCACCACCCTGCGGGAAAAGGTACTCCACGCCCTGCATGAGGAACACCCAGGCATCGTGCGGATGAAAGGCCTCGCACGGAGCTACGTCTGGTGGCCGGGCATCGACGCAGAGGTGGAGGCTTGGGTGAAGCGCTGCCCCACTTGTCAGGCCGTGAGGCCCAACCCGCCGGGGGCTCCCTCTCAATCCTGGGAATCCACACACACCCCATGGTCCCGGCTACACATTGACTTTGCCGGACCTTTCCATGGACTATTGTTTCTTGTGACGGTGGATTCCCACTCCAAGTGGCTAGAGGTGAGCCCCGTATCCTCAACGTCCACCAAGGCAACCATTCGAGCCCTCCGAAAGATCTTTGCCACCCACAACCTGCCGGACACGATCGTCTCAGACAACGGGACAGCATTCACCTCGGAGGAGTTCCAGCAGTTCCTCAGCGGCAAACTGATCCGGCACATCAGGTCAGCGCCTTTCCACCCCGCGTCCAACGGCCAAGCGGAGCGAATGGTGCGGACTACGAAGGCAGCGTTGAGCCGTTTGACGGAGGGAGATTGGGAGCGGAGAATCGCGCAGTTCCTCCTGGCGCATCGCACCATGCCCAACCCAGTGAGTGGCCAATGCCCAGCCAAGCTCCTCATGGGACGAAGGCCGCGGACCCTACTAGACCGCCTACACCCGGATCGGTCTCCTGAATTGCGCAACACGCCAAAGCAGCGGGAGGCGCCTCGTGGATTCTTTCCGGAGGACCCGGTCTTTGCCAGGAACTTCGGCCGGGGCCCGGAATGGCTAGCGGGCCGCATCATTCGTCCCCTGGGGTCGGTAATGTACGAGGTGTCCACCGAGTGCGGCCAAGTACTGCGGAGACACATCAATCAGCTCCGGCGGCGCATGCTCCCAGAAAACACGGACACCGAAGGCCCAGAATCACAGCTGGCGCTCGAGGAGAGCGTTTCTCCACCCCTAGTGCCGATCTCCGCCCAGGGAGAGCAGCCGAGCCTGACTCCTGGCCCACCGGCGATCGCGGACGAGGGCCCGGCCACCGGAATCGCCGAGCCAGTGGAGCTGCCACAAGGTAAACACCCCAACACAGAAGGTGAGACCCCCGCGGTCACAGCGCCAACCCCCCGATGATCCACCAGGGAGCGACGGTCCCCGTCAAATTTGAAGGACTATGTCACCTAGGTTGGGTTGGAACTATGGGGGGAGGGATGTTGTGTATGCTGACCACCACCGGGGGGCCAGCGGTCAGCCAGAGCTGCCAGAGCTTGACTCTGGAACAACAATAGGGACTAGGCTCCTAGTCCCTCCACTGGGGAGCCAATGGGATCCATGGCGGGAGATTCAAACCCACCAATGATGACCAGGGGTGTGTCCCCAGGGATGTATATAGTTGGCCCCCGGGCCGTTTGTCCCTTGTCTTGTTGTGTGCCAAATAAAGCGTGCTATGCACTACGTCGTTGTCTATCGTCTATCCATGCGGCAACCCACTACATAACAGTTGATGACAGAGAGTGTGGGAGGAGATGTTCTGAGCAGTGTTCCCTCTAAGCTGAGTTAGTGTGAGCTAGCTCACAGTTTTCTAGCCTCCAGCTCACACATTTTTGTCTTAGCTCAAAAAGGACGGCTCCAGAGCAAACTAATTTATATGGTTGCCAAATCACTCGCTCACAGTTTTAATGCCCGCAGCTCACAAAGTACAATTTTTGCTCACAAGACTTCACAGCTTAGAGGGAACATAGGTTCTGAAAGGAATCTGTGTGTGTGTTTTATGACAGAGTTCTGTGTATGTGTCTTTGGAACATGAAGTGTGGAAGAGCTATGAAGAGAGTCTGTGTGACTCTAAAAGTTTTGTGAGAGAGCCTATATGGCAAAGAAACAAGGAGTGTCTAAACTGTGTGGTCAGACAAATGTTTTATCTTGTGTGCCTAAGACAAAGAGCTTAGCCTGTGTGGCTACATATATGAGAGAGAGAAGCCTGTCAGTGTGGGATTTTGGTGTCTGAAAGACTGTGTGTGACACCTTGCCAGTTATATTTACAAGTTCCTTTTTCCAGAAACAGTTCAAGATAGCCAGAAACCTATTTTGTTCTTTATTCAATAAATCATTTTTTGTTCAAACATATCCTAGAAATCAGTACAGTCCTTCCTCAGGGCCACATAGTCCTCTGAAGTGCCCAGACCCTGGGTCATATTATGAAAACAGAGAGAGTTGGAATTTTAATTCCTGGTGGCAGCAGAAACTACCATGTTTATATACACAGAGGGTGGTTTAAAGGAAAAGCAGTCTCCCCCATAAGCAAGCACATGACACAGCACTATATGGGCCGCAATTGTCCTGGAATCCACAGCAACCGCACTGTTGTGACTCAAACATGGCAAGGGGTGTGATGGCATGGTTGTGATGGGCACAGGGTGGAAAGAACCAATCACAGGACAGCAGCAGCAGGGGCTCGACCCAGCCCAGGTCACAGTCACACGGAACAGAGGTTCATCAGTGGCTATCAGCCACAAGGTCTAGATGGAACCCTCTGACTGATTCTGCACCCATCTGCTTCCTCGCAGTTTTTCCACAGCCACGCCGGGAGATTAATCTCCCTCTACGCTTCATGCCGCTTTCACTTTCTGTGTTCATTGGGTTTTATGGTACCTTCTGCATAGATTTATGGCCACTCAGGGGTGACTTGGCAGTCAGTACGCTGTTGCCCCAGTGTATCTGAATGTGGTTTTGAGCCACACCTTTTCCTTTCTCCGCTTCCGATTCAAAGGGAACAATAAGCAGACAACTTGACGAGGTGTGGGTAAGGATCAGCGATATGGCATGCCAGTCCTGGTTCTGAGCCACATCCAGACTCTGTAAACATAGGGTTGATCAGTGACTTTGGTACACTAAGGGTGTGTTCAGACGCGCCATTTCAGCCGGCATAAACTGTACTGGTTGGAATCGGTGCAGTTTATGCCGGCTGAAACGCAATCACACTCACCTCCTGTCTGCAGATCCCATTGCTGTATGCCTGTCCACACACAGCGGGCATCGGCGTTTTTTTGTGTGTTTTTTTAAACTCAGTTTGAGCATGCGCATAGGCAGCCATCCATAGAATGGCGATCGTTGCGCATGCACAAAAAAACCCTGTATTACATTTAAACTTTAAAGGTAAGGACTTACCTTTAAAGTTTAAAGAGCAAAGTAGCCTCCCTGAGGTCCCGGATGCCTCTGAAACGCTAAACTAAGGCCCTTTTCTTTTCTTTTTTAAACAAACGCCAGGGCGAAGCTTTGCCCAAGCGCATATCGCCGACCTTTAAAAAAAATGGTGGGCGAAAATCGGAGGCCTCAGGCTTCCGAACGGAAGTGGCTCTGCAACGGTGGAGAGTGATCAGACGGGGGGGGTTAAGCGATTACAACCGTTGTACTCAGGATACCACCACTTGGGGACCTAGTGGCAGAGTACAATGGTTTAAAGGGCTTTGCAATGGTTAGGGATGGAAGGCAGATGTTCTACGTGTGAACGCCGGTAAGTTCACCGATTGCAACCGGCACCTATACCGTTGCAAACGCTACGTCTGAACGCACCCTAAGAGTCCTGACCTTTGCAAATCCTGAAACTGCAAGCAGGTCTTAAGATACTGTGCAAGCATTTTAGGCATTCTGTCTAAGTATCTGTTTTTTCCTGTTTCTGTACGTGCAAGCCAACAGCCTCACCTCATGGTGGGGGGGGCAGAGTGTGTATAAAATAAAGTCTCTTGCTCCTTTGGGGCATTCAGATTCCACTACCCTCAAGAGATCGTGTCTCGTGTGAGTCCTTCAACAAGGGTTCACTGATCTCCATCAGTTCCCCCGCACCTATTTCCCCTTCTGTATTTGTCACCTCACCATGAATTACTTGGCTCAGGTGGCAGAAGACTGCTGAGGCAAGTACTGACACGGGAAAATCTGCACACCAATGCAAGAGTGAGCATTGAAGATAAAATAGATGGCAAGCTGACACTAGCCAATGTGGAAACCAGGATCTGAGGCAATGTGATGAAAACAGATATTCTGAGCAAGGGGGAACCAGGTCGCGTGCTGATAAAATGTGGAGCGAATGCCAGATGCAGAATGGGCCTCTGTCTGGGGCAGTGATGCTTTGTATTCTTGGTGCTTGGAGGGCTAGAGTGGGAGGGCTACTGGAGTTCTGGCCCCACTGCTGGACCTGCTGGAGGCACCGGGGTTTTATCCACTGTGTGACACAGAGTCTTGGACTGGATGGGCCATTGACTTCTAGTAAGTTCCTATGTCTGGGACAGTGATGCTCTGTCTAAACAAGGTTTGCTGGGCCCACAAACCATGAACCAAACTTTGCTGTACCCACAAACTGCATTTTTGAGGTCCATGCCCATCCCTAACTACTACTACTACTACTACTACTACTACTACTACTACTACTACTACTACTACTACTACTAATACCATGACCACCACATTATCCCCCTGTCAAGCCCGCCCTGGGCTCTGGGGGCAGACCCTCCCGTGGCCGTGATGTCTCAAGGCAGGGGAGGTCCGACAGCTCTGGGAGACGAGGCTTGTAAAGAAGAGGGGGAGCATTGGGGCCTCAGATGGGTAGGGGATGGAGTGGAATGCCACTCCGCAAGTCCCTCTACCTTCATGCTTTGGTTTCCCAGCCTCTCAGCATCCTCCCTGGACTCCTTCTCTCTCTGCCAGCGTCAGGTAGTTCCAAGCACATCCTTCCTCCCTGGCCCCTTCACTTCCCTCTCTTTTATACCCAGCTCCCTCACTCAGTGCTGTCTCCCGTCCCCACCTCCCTCTCATTCCTCCCAGCTCCGCCCCCCTTGATAACCTCTGACGCCTTCCCTGCGGCCGGGGTGTGGTCATAGCTATGCCGGTGGTGGTCTTGGCGGCCTGGGGCCGCTCCACCGCCAGCATATAAGGTTTCATGAGGTTGTGGGGCCACTGTCAGCCTCTCCCTGGCGCCATTGGCCTCTCCCGCTGCTCCCCGCGGCTCAGTGCTCCATGGTCGGGCTGGGTTGGACCGTTGTGTCCCGGCTGTGCTGACGGGGCTCGGCAAGGTGGGGTCTTCTCGGTCTGCTGGTTCCCTGGGTGAGTTGGTGGTCATTGGGGTCTCTGGGGGGATTGTGTTAAGTCCCGGGATCCCTGAACTGGGACACCCCCCTGCTTCTGATGGTTCCATCCTGTATATGAGCCTCTGCCTGAAGGTGTTTGACTCCTCATACTTCTCAAGAATGTTCATGTCAGCCACAAAATAATGGTTCTATTATCATAGAAATAATCCTCATGCTCATTCCAAAGACACTTAATGAAACTGTTTTTTTACAAGAAGAATATTGAGGTTCTCTGACCCAAAGTGACCTAGATTTGGCTTGGCTCGTATTTTGAGTTACTGCCAAATATGTTGGCTTACTCCATTCCTCTTTGCTTGGGGAGGCTTCCTGCATTTTGTAAATATAATGCGTCAAAAAGTGCATGACTCACTGAGATGGAGAAGTCCTAACGCAGTCTCAGCCTCCGGGGCCTGCTCTGTCGGAGAGAAAAGCAGTTGCCTTCTACCGAGTAAGATCATGATTCCGTCTTGATTCCATCCCGGCATTTATCTCCACTGGCAGCCACTCCCCCAAGTCGTTCCCATCCTTTGCTAGCCTTGTTCCTTGTTATGAATGGGGACCCTGAAACCATGGTAACTGTTTACTTTCGGGTGGAAAGGTGCAATTAGATGCCAGGAACTGAGATCTTCTGGAGATCGCCCATCCGAATTAACTGCCAAACTATTTGTCATTAAAAAGCACTGAGACAAGGGCTAGTTATCCTGATTGGGATAGCTTGGGGGCAGGATTCTTGATTCTGGATTGGGGGAAGAAGTTTACCTAAACAGGCAGTAGTTTTAGAAGATGGGATCTTCCTTCATTCTTTGTCCCAATATGAAAAAGAAGAAGAAGAAGAAGAAGAAGAAGAAGAAGAATTTTATTTATATTTATTTATTTATTTATTTGTGTTTGGATTTATATCCCGCGCTACCCCGAAGGCTCAGGGTGGCTAACAAGGGCACTATGTGCCAAGGTTATAACAATAAAATACATAATATAAAACAATAGCTTACAATAAAATGCAATAACAAATTTACATACAAATTTAGCCAAGATGGGTAGATCTTAACCTCCATGGTAAGTTCCTGAGATCTTGTCATCCAATCCATGCCCAGTCACCTCGCTACCCTGGTGGGGTCCAGATAATCATGATGGTAATACGCCAGTGCATAAGAGGTGGTGGAATAGTGGTGGCGGCGGCTCCTACTCAAAGGCCTGGTGGAAGAGCTCTGTCTTACAGCCCTGTGGAACTGAGAAAGGTCCCACAGGGCCTGGATCTCTTCCGGGAGCTCCTTCCACCAGGTAGGAGCCGCCACCGAAAATGCCCTGGTCCTGGTCCTGGTTATGGCACTGAGTGAGGGAGCAAATTTAACATCTCTGGGACCTGGAATTTCCAGTGCCCATTGTTCTCTATGGTGGGAAAAAGTAACTTTTCCCCCCACTATAGAGAACAACGGAGGGGATAGGGGCAACCTGCTTGAGGGCCTGTAGAATTGGACCCCCAGGTTCAATGTTCTTGAAACTTGGTTGGTATCTTGGGGAGAGGCTCCAGAAGCAAACCTGCGAGGTTGGAGCCTCTTCCTCAAACTCCTTCCCCTCCAGCCCCCAGAATATACCCTATGTTTTCACCATTGACTTCAATGGCCCATAGGATATAATGGGGCCGAAACTGACATTCGGCTGGCCAAAAGACTCCTGAATCGGCTCCTACTGCCGAAATTGACATGCAGGAGTCTTTATGCCGGCCAAAATTGATTCTGCCCAATTCTGCTGAATCTAAATCGGGCCGATTTTTTTTTTTTTTGCACACCCCTACAGTTTGGCCCGGCAGCCAAACTTTTCAGTAGCAGTTCAGTAGCGGATTAAAGGGGTGGGTTCACACAGACACATCTGTCAGGCATCCCCCAGCTGTTCTCAAGCCATCTTGTGCCGCTTCCCGAGTTTAAAAGATACCAGGTGAGAGTGGTAGCAAACCGTGTGTAGAGCAGGTTGATTCCGGTTCCCTGAGTGTGAATGCAAGCGCTGCTAAGGCAGGAACAACCCGCAGTCATTGATAATAGGCACCGGCTGTTCCCACGGGCAGGCACCGTCGGGGCCTGCATGATCTTGCCCTATTTGCTCCTGCGCCCATGCAGGCCAGCGTGGAAACAGCCACTAACAGCCCGGCGGGGCAGCCCAACAGTGTGAATGCTCTCTTGCACTTCCTCCAAGCTGTTCCGGGACTGTTCCAGTTTTTCTTTGTCATGACTCCCTAGAACTTCAAATTGCCAGTCTGAATGCGGCCTTAGTTTTTGGTTTTCATATTATAACAAGCCCACATTAAACCAGAATTTTTGCATTCCAGTTGGAAACAACTTGACTGACCCAAAACATGACAGGGAAGACCTGAGAGAGGTTGATACAGTTATGCATGGGGTGGAGACAGTTGACCAAATGTACTTTTTTCTCCCTCTCCCCAAATTCTAGAACTCGAGGGCCTCCAAGGAAGCTGATGGGCAGTAGGTTCAGGATGGACAAGAGGAAATACTTATTTACACAGAGAGTGATTGACATGTGGAATTCGCTGCCAATAGATGTAGTGATGGCCACCGGAATAAACATCCTTAAAAGGGGATTTGATAAATCCCTGGAGAATAAGTCTGTCAATGGCTACTACTACCAATGGTGAATTAGGGGCATCTCTGCATTCAGAGGCACTAACCCTCTGAATTCCAGAGCCAGGAGGCAACATCAGGGGTAGATCTCAGCCTCTATGCCCTATTGTTGGCCTTCCAGAGGAACTGGCTGGCCACAGTGTGAGACAGGATGCTGTACTAGATGGACCCCTGGTCTGATCCAGCAGGGCTCTTCTGATATTCTTAGGAAGGCCTCAGCCCCTCTGCCCTGTTGTTGGCCCTCCAGAGGAACTGGCTGGCCACAGTGTGAGACAGGATGCTGGACTAGATGGACCCTCACTGGTCTGATCCTGCAGGGCTTGTGATGATTCCTTGTGTTAGAGTATGTGTGTCTCTTTAAAGGTTTGGTTGCAGTGCAGAATGCAGAGTAGAATGAAGGAAAGGGAAATGTGCAGTATGATTGGTGGATGGCCGAGTGTGGGAGGAGTTATTCTGTGTGGATCTGTGTGGGTGTGTCAGTGAGAGATTGGAGAATGACAGTTGGAATAATGACAGTTGGTGAAAAAGCAGTTGATATTAGGCAGTTGATGTTCAGTCTGTGAGACCTCTGACAATGCTGTGTGGAGTCAGAGACTGAGAGAGGCTAAAGAATCTGTGTGGGATCCGAGAAGGATCAGTATATGTGTGTTAAAGTGCTACAGTGGACAAGCTCATTTACAGAAACCTTACTCCCATCCAGTTAAATAATTACCTCTTATTTTGTTCCCCTTGCAATAAATTCTATTTTATTTAAATATATCCCAGTATTCATATCAATTCTTCCTCTGGACCACAATAGATCCCTGAAAAGCCTTGAGCCTGTTTTACCCTACCAATAAGAGAAACAGAAGGTTTGGAAATCCTTCCATTACTGGTGGCAGCCGAATATACCCAGTATTACAGAACTAAAGAGAACATTTAAAAGAAAATACAGTCCTCCCTAATAGGAGGTCGTCACAGGGCTCTTCTTATGTTCTTAGGAAGGCCTCAGACTCTATGCCCTGTTGTTGGCCCTCCAGAGGAACTCACTGAGGCTACTTTGTGAGACAGGATGCTGGACTAGATGGACCACTGGTCAGATCCAGCAGGGCTCTTCTGATGTTCATCTCAGGGGAAAGCCTCAGCCTCTCTGCCCTGTTGTTGGCCCTCCAGAGGAACTGGTCGGCCCCTGTGTGAGATGGGATGCTGGACTAGATGGACCACCGGTCAGATCCAGAAGGGCTCTTCTGATGTTCATCTCAGGGGAAGGCCTCGGCCTCTCTGCCCTGTTGTTGGCCCTCCAGAGGAACTGGTTGAGGCCACTGTGTGAGACAGGATGCTGGACTGGATGGACCACTGGTCTGATCAAGCAGGGCTCTTGTTATGTTCTAATGAACTGACTGTACCACTTCAAGTGATAGATGCAGGAATCAATTTTTCTCTCTCCTCCTCATGCAGGACTCTTCTGATGTTCTTATAGGAAGCCTCCACATTCAGAGGCACTAAACCTCCGAATCCCAGAGACAGGAGGCAACACTAGGAGAAGGTCTCAGTCTCTCTGCCCTGTTGTTGGCCCTCTAGAGGAACTAGTTGGCCCCTGTGTGAGACAGGAGGCTGGACTGGATGGACCACTGGTCTGATCAAGCAGGGCTCTTCTGTTCTTCTATTCTTAAGACCAGTTCACACATAGAACTTGTAGATGTTATATTCTTCTGTTTTGAAGATCCCTGGTTCTTCCCACTCTATGGCTTCTCCCCACCTTCAGCAATACTAAATTTGATTGCATCCTTCCCACTGGAATTTTAATAGTTTAATCAAAACTATCCTTTTGTTAAAAAATACATTAATATGCATTTCTTTACCAGAAATGTTATTTTTAAAAAAACAACTTCTACAAAATGTAAATGAGACAGAATTATCCAGTATTATGTTTCCATCCCTTAGGCAAACAAGAAGAAAGAATGTTAATCTCTCCTTTGGAATTCAGTGGAACTTAAAAGAGCTCCTTGCTTGAAACTGAACTGGTTGCCAGGGGATGTTATTGCAAAACAAAATTCCCTTCCCTGGTCTGAAATTAGTTGGATGGACCTAACAAGGTGTGTACTTAGCACAATTCAGCTAACAACATAGAATACTTCTCTCTCTCTCTCTCTCTCTCTCTCTCTCTCTCTCTCTCTCTCTCTCTCTCTCTCTGTGTGTGTGTGTGTGTGTGTGTGTGTATAAAAACCAAATTAACAATGTGCATTTTATTTATTTACAAAATGTATACCCCACCTTCTGCCAAGGGGAGCAAAGGAATATACAACAGATGGGTCATGTGAGCTTCTGAAATAGTATTAGAAAATCCAGCCAGGGGACCTGCAAGGACTTGAGGGAGTACCTCATCTTCCCCTGTATCCCCCTCCCTGCACAGTTTCTTCTTTCCTTCATTCTGGCAGCTCTCATATCCTCATCTTTTCCTGCTTCCTTTTCTCCTTCCCAACCACCCACCAACAGATATTTTATCTGCCCCCAACTCACCCTTTGAGCTTGCACAGTAGAGGGGTGCCTTGAACCTGGGTCTGAAATGCTAACTGCTGCACCATAAAACATGTCATTGGGTGGCTGCTGTTGAACCCTACCAAACAGCCATTCCTGAGTAAGTCATGAAAGCTGAGTGGATGCAGGTCACCTGTGGTTGCTGCCAGGCCTCAATGGGTCCCCCCTATGAGGTCAAAACAGACCTAGAAAGGGTCTGTCCCTTTCCCCTGCCTTTTACTTACAGAACACAAGGATGGTAGAGGCTGGCAGTGCTGTGTGGTTGCCTAGCAACCACTACTGTTGCTAGACAAACTTATTTGTTTCTTAAAGCTATGGGTACTCCTATTATTTTTTGAGGGGGTTAACTACAGGCTCATGGCCAGGATTTTTTTCTTCCGGGGGCATTAATTTTTAGGGAGCACTTAACCGAATTAAAACTGATGATATTAAAGTTAATCTAATTACCTTTAATTCAAGGTCTGGGCATGGTTACTCATGTTATCCATGTTCACATCAAGATTAGATTCCTGCAGTACCTTTTATATGGGACTGAATATGCTTTAGCAATACTGAGCATGCCACGGTCCATTCAGGCTGTTTAGTATTCTCCTAGCTTTTAATTTATTCAGGAGGAGATTGGATTTATACCCCGCCCTTCACTCGGAGTCTCAGAGCGGCTTACAAACTCCTCTCCCTTCCCCTCCCCACAACAGACACCCTGAGAGGTAGGTGGGGCTGAGAGAGCTCTTTCCAGAGCTGTCCTTGAGAGAACAGCTCTGACCAAAGTATGGCTTGCCCAAGGTCATCCAGCAGCTGCAAGTGGAGGAGTGGGGGAATCAAACTCGGTTCTCCCAGATTAGAGTCTGCACCAAACTGGCTCTATTGCTGTTGGCTTTCATCCATTTAATTTAATTTATGATCTCTCTTGCCAGCTCCTTTGGAAGCTTTGATCAAGAAAAGGCCTCAAATCACTTCCAATAAACAAAACAGTGTTCAGTGGAGAGAAGCAACATTTGAAAAAGCACATGACACTGAGTATTTTTTTTAATGCCAAGATTTTTATTTGTAGTTGGCGCATCCAGTTGGAGATTGAAGTGACAAAAGAAAGAAACCGCCTTCCGGAAAGATAACCGCAATCAAACTGACATCCCTCTTTTGGGATATCTCATTGCTAGATGTTTCCATAACGAAAGGGAGAATAGCAAGAGAGAAGAGGAGGATCTGAAGTTTAATGAAGATGTAGGTGCTATGCTTCGGGGACCCAACTTGGCAAGATGGATGTCGAAAGCGAGCCAGCCCCGCCATTGAATCTGCGAGGACGATGGAGATGTCGATTCCAGTCGCTGAACCAGCAGGCTGAAGATGTGCCTTCACATTTCACATTGTTGCAATGGGTGCTTTGACAGCCACCTCGAGAGGAACTACGCCGAGAGAAACAAAGCTTTGGGGTGGCCACCGAGGAGAGCAGCAAGACCGAGAAGCGAAGAGGAAGCAGGGAATGATGAGGACACACTCGGGACACTCCCACTGGACGAGCTCTTGGTCACGCATCAGCTTACGTGCTCAGCAGCTCTTCGGACAGCCACAGCCGCAGCCGCAGCCCTGGCAGCCGCAGCAAGACTGGGGGCAGCATTTCATCCCGCAGCAGGGCTGGCAGCAACAGCCCTGGCAGCAGCCACCGCCGGGCACCTCACAGCAGATGATATCCGAGCCACCGCCACCCCCACAGCAATCGCAGCCACAGCCGCCGCCGCCGCTGGACCCGCTGTTGCCCATCTCGGAGAAATGAAGGCCGAAAAAGCTGAAAGAAAGAAAAGGGTTCCCATTAGCCAACTAGGAGACGAGTGAGCTTTCTCCAGACTGCATTCAGGAAGTCTTTGGAGAAGGAACTATCGACAAAATCCCGTGAACTTGAAGCACACTGTGATAGCTGAGGGTCTTCAGCGACGTCATTAGGATGTGACTTTGGCGATGTCCTGAGTCCCTTGCTCCGAGTGCCTCGGAAGACATCAACTTAGGGGCGGGCTGCTGCTCAGTGGAAGAGCCTCTGCTTTGCACGCACAGGGTCCCAGGTTCAATCCCAGGAATCGCCAGTTAAAAAGGACCAGGCAGCAGGTGATGTGAAAAAACTCTGCCTGAGACCTTGGAGAGCTGCTGCCAGTCCGAACAGACAAAGCTGACCCCGGTCCTCTCCGCACTTGGATCTCATCCCTGGTTTTATTAGAGTTCGACCCGTGACTCAATACCTTGCATTTATCCCTGGTTGTAACAGCATCCGTTTATCCCAGGACAAGTGTGGGGTGAAACCGGGGTGACCTCAATGTAATGTGGAAACAAAAAATACCTTGAGATAATTACAAGGGTGAACTCGAGTGTAGTGTAGAATGTAAGTTCGGGGACAGGGTTGAACCAGGATTTAAGGTCTAGTGCGGAAAGGACCAAGCTTGATAGACCAGTGGCATAACTGAGTACAAGGCAGCTTCATGTGTGTTCAACTTTTCTATTAATTTTTTTCCCCAAAACACTGAACAGCTAGATTTTTTTTTTAAGGAGCAATCCATGCCTGAACCTTTCTGATGGTGTCTAAGTGAGCTTTGACCAGATGTCGATTCGGGGGGGATCGTGGGGGATCGCAGTTTTCCCGGGTGAGGCACATGACGAAGCTTCCGGCCACCCCACTTCTGGCCCTTGCTTCCGGCCGCCCCACTTCTGGCCCTCATTCAGCCAGGAGGAGGCAGGAGAAGAGAGAGGGTAAGTTGTTTCCTCCCCGCCTCTCCCCACCCCTGCCTGCCTGGGGCCAGGGAGGGCCTTGGCGGGGCTTCCTCGCACTCCCGCCAGCCTTGAAGGTCGACCTACGGGCCCCTGATGTCAGGGGTGTGGCATATGCAAATTAGTTATGCTAATGAGTTCCCCTAGCTCTTTTTCTAAGCAGATGGCTAGCGGTGGTTTCGAGCACTTAGGTGAGTACATCAGCTTCAGGCATTCCCAAATAAAGTAGACCTGGATGTTTAACTATCTAGCTCAGGGCTGTTTACTCTCATTGCTGGTGGCTCTTCAGGAACTCAAGCAGACAAGGGCCTTTCCTGACACCTACACGCCTTTAACAGGAGATATTTGGAACTGAACCTGGAACATTCAGCAAATACAACACAGGCTTTGGCACTGAGCCACAGTCCCTCTCATGGTTTTGGTCTCTAGGAGGTCAACACCCAGAGAGCTTCAAAAACTGTGAGCTCAACTGCCAGCAGCACACCTCAATAGTGTTGAGGACGAGTACATATGTCCCTTCTGATGAACATATTGAGTTATTTCACATTGATCTGTCTAGGCTAGTCTTTCCCACGTGACCAGCAGCATCTTTGAAGGCCTTGGAAACAGGGTGGCCTTTCCCAGCCCTTGCAACCTGATCATCACTAGCTGAAGACATGAGGAACTGAATGTGGAACTCTCTGGGACAGAAATCAACTGCTTTCTCATGAATTTATGGGTCTTCCCTAAAATACAAGACTGGGAAATATGTTGATGAACACAAAGCCATGGGACATCCAACTCAGCATTTGGTCCATCTAGATCAGGCTTACAATTTGACCATCTGCAATGGGCAAGCTCCCACCCTTGGCTGGATTCCCCGTCCTCAAGAAATTGAAGAGTGGGGGAAGGGCATGGCCAATAATTGTCACTTCCAAGTATCACTCTAGGAATTCCCTCAGTCCTGAAGACAAACACCACAAGGACTGGGGAGACTCATAAAATGTCACCCAGCACTTTTGAGGGTGGTGCCTCGGGTAGGTGGAGTTTGGTGCGGATCTGATGTCGCTTCTGGTGATGGTTTAGGAGTCTCCTCTATCACTATGCATCGAGTGTAGTGATAAGGAAAGAATGCTAGCGCATCACCAGGAAGTGTCATTACGTCGTCCCCAAAATACCACCCTCCCAAATCTCCCAGCATTTGCTGATGCAGTGCTGGTAACCCTAGTCCAGATGTGTGCTATCTACTTTGACTGCGAGTGGTTCCCAGGTGGAGAAAGCTTTTTCTGAACACCTTCTACCTGAGGCCCTTTTAAATGAACCCAGGAAGTGAGCCAGAGGCCTTGTGCATGCAAAGTAGTTGCTCAACCTGTTATGTCCTTGTCCCAAAAATATGACATCCACCTTATAGAAGATCATGGGCAGGAAGGGGGGGAGGAAACACAGCTACAATTTAGGATGAGTGGATTTCCCCAGTCCCGTCTCAATCAGGAAATGTTCTCACTCTATCCCTAGAGTCTCATTCCAACAATCTTCCAACAAGTTTCGAGGAGCAAAACACAAGGAGTAAAACAGTCAGTTCCCCTGGAGTCCCTCATGTCCACAGGCACCTTGGACATGGTCCCATAAATGCACATTTGTGTGAGCCCAATATTTAGGGTTCTGGGGAGACGTGCAACCGTCTGCTGCGGCACCAAAAACACATACCACGTTAGAAAGAACCCCTCTCCCAAACTAACTCTGCACTGAAATACTAGGACAAAAAATTAGACCCTTTTTTAGCAGATAAAAATATTGCTTCTTCTTTCCATTATTACGGTTGTTTCTGTGATGGCACGTGGACCTACTTTCCTGCGACCCCTGTATGTCAGGGTCACGGAGGTGTGGACCCATGGATCTTACAAAACAAAACAAAACAAAACAAAAACCCTGGATAGTAGGAGGGAAAATAGGAACTCCACTCTGTCTTCACTGTTCTTTTGAACTTCTAAACACTGGGTTTTCATAGAATCATAGAATGTAGAGTTGGAAGGGACCTTGCAGGTCATCTAGTCCAACCCCCTGCACTCTGCAGGAGCATAGCCAAAAGAGAGCCCTACAACATACCAGAGAGATGGTCGTCCAGCCTCCGCTTGAAAATGTCCAGCAAAGGAGCATCCACCACCTCCCGAGGCAGACTGTTCCACTGCTCAACCACCCTTACAGTTAGGAAGTTTCTCCTAATATTTAGCCAGTAACGACTCCCTTGTAATTTCCACCCATTAGATCTAGTCTTGCAATCCGGAGCAAGATAGAATAGATCTGCTCCATCTTCTACATGACAGCCCTTCAGATACTTGAAGACTGCAATCATGTCCCCTCTAAGCCTTCTCTTTCCCAGGCTAAACAGACCTGACTCTTTCAGCTTTTCCTCATAAGACTTGGATTCAAACCCTCTCACCATCCTGGTTGCCCTCTTTTTTGATCTGAAGAGGGTGGAAAGGTGACCAAGACTTGGATCTGAAACCATTGTTTCTGATAGTATTGGTCCCCATGCCACTCAGAAAAGCTAAATAAAATCAGTCAGTCGAAAGTCGACTAGCATGCCCAAGCTACTGAGACAGATGTCCCCAGTGAGGGACATCTTGTGATCAGACGGATTTCCAAATCGGTTCCCTTTTCTTGCCGTTCCCTCCTGAGTCCTCAGCTTCCCCATCTTAACAGTGTGCTGGATCCTTCAGATACATTGCTCCAACACTGGTGCCTTCTTCAGGAAAAGGCGCCTTCCCCTGACTCAAGAGGCTCTTGCACTAACGGAAGGCAACACTGCTAGAACCAGGATCCAACCCAACAAGAATCCTCTCAAGAAGACATTTTTCTTCCTCCAGGAATAAACTCCCAGATGATCTTCAGACACCCTTTCAACCAGCAGACCAAGAATCTGGATCCAGAGAAGGTAACTTTTTTTTTCCCGCCATGTCAATCATCATCCATCCAATACAACTTACCTTGTACAGAGGAAAGAGCTAGAGGTAGCAGTGAACACAATGGAGAGCACAATGAACTCTGGGAAGAGGGGTACCCTTTTATACTGTAGGCTCTTCCCCTTGGGAAATGAGGCATGGCCATGGAATGATGGATTCTTCACTCACCATCCAACCACATGCCTGTCCGCTTTGTGCTTCCTGACTCAATTCATCTTTCTCATTACGGGGCCAGTTCCCTGCAGTGTATGATTAAAATGATCTTCAGTTTAGTGACGCCGTAATTCCAAGACCAGAAGGCACATAGAGAAGTCACTCTGGAAGAAGAAATCTAAGCTGAATGGATCTTAAATGCCCTTCTCCTGGGGGGACACCATGATTAAAGAATGTTGTCATGGCTCACATGTTGGTGTTTCAAAGTCATTTGACTGGCTTTGCTAGAGGTCTTCCTTTTTTTTGCCTGTAAGAAATGCAATGAGCCATTGCGGGGTGTTGTGTGTGTGTGTTTTGTTTTGTTTTTGCACCGAGATGGAAACAGTTGGAATCAACACTCAGGGCGGTATGCTCAACTTAGGAGAAATTGCATGGGGAGAGGGGGTCATAAAGAAATCTCCAGGAGAGGGCATTTATTTATTTCATTTTCTCAACCGATTTCTGTCATAGCTGTCCCTATGAAGGGTTGCCGCTGAAACTGGTGAACCATACTGTGGATGCCAGATTGGACCCATCGGATGAACTCCAAACAGGACCAGCTGCAAATTGAGGGTTGTGCCCTGTGTATCTATTATATTAATACTGTTGAAATGGCAAAATCTTAAAATTATGACTCAATGGTACTTGACCCTTGTACAGTTATCTCATATCACACACAACTCAAACTCCCTTTGCTGGAGGGATTGCAAAGAGAATGGCACTTACATCTACCACTGGATGGAGTGTCCTCGCTCTCATAGCACCCTTTTGGGATGAAATATTAGAGGAAATTATGTGCATATCTGGTCACACTATAAAAAAGAACCCAGGAGCCATCCTTCCTGAGCTAAGACAAAAATGTGTGAGCCAGAGGCTAAAAAACTGTGAGCTAGCTCACACTAACTCATCTTGGAGGGAACACTGATTGTGATTGGCCCAAGGTCACCCAGCGGGCTTTGTGTGGAGGAGTGGGGAATCAAACCTGGATCTCCAGATTAGAGTCCACCGCTCTTAACCACTTCAGAAAATGACAAGAAACTGTGAAGAGTTCAGGATTAGGTTTTGTGGTGGCAATAATTAGACAATATGCTCCTTAAAATATAAATCCTTGAAGGCTGAAAAATAAGTCTGGCTCCTAAAATTTCAGGGTGCTTATATAACCAAAGAAAATTAGTTCAGGCCTGGTGGATTGTCACAGTATCTAAAATCTCAAAAGGTTTTAACTTTTTTGTGTCGGTTCTCCCTTGTAATCTCGCCTAATCACCTGGTACCTTGAAAGCAATCTGATACCCATACATGCAAGGAAACCTGTCTGGAGAGTTCTGCAAATCAGCCTTTTTAAAACAGTGATAATTTAGGGAAAAATGTCTAGCATTGCAGAGGAAACCATACAGGAAAGCAGCAACCTCGGAATACAGTATGAGAAAGCTGAAACAACACTACGGCTGCGGTCACACGTGCCACTTGGTGCGGAGAGGAAGTGAGCCTATTTCCCTCAGTGGAAATTGACACAGCATTGCAAGATCACATATCCTTTGTAGCTGCGGTCTCAGCCTGTCACTGCCGGATCAGACGGCACGTTCGGGCAAGTGGCTTTTTGTTTTTTGTTTTTGCCTTTTGTTTCCCTTGTGCATAGATGAGGAATCACACCTCCGCACTGAGGGTTCCCCATGGAGTATGTGGTTATGCGCATACTGCTAAGCAAGGGGGGGAAATGGCATGCAGTCAGGATGGAATGAGCAGACCATCCTGATGGCATGAGAGCATGCTTGAGCAATCAGGCAGGGGAAAATCCATCCATAGCCCATCGGCAAGCATTACGGCTGGACTTTCCCCGGTGTCTTTTAACTCTGCTTCTGTGGCTGAGCAGCAGGGGGTGCCGACAACAGTGGGCCCTTTCCCGGATGTTGCTGTCTGATCGTGTCCTTTAGATCCATCAGGCGTTCACAGCTGAGTCATGTCTAAAGGCTTCAGGTTCTTGTCCTGTGGGATTTCCTTTCTTCTAGAAACTGAGTCCACAGATGCCCCTACTGGGTTATATCACCCTGACAATGTCTTGTAATGGTCGAAGCATCGGATTGTAGTTAAAATCACTTGTAGCAGCAAGTGCTATCAAGTTGCAGTAGACATATGGAGATCCCATAGCATTTTCGAGGCAAGAGATGGTTTGACATTGCCTGCCTCTATGAAACTAGGAGCTGCGGTGGCTCAAGTGGTTAAGACGCTGAACTGCAGGCTGTGGAAGGTTGGTAGTTCAGCAGTTCGAGACCCAAGTGTGCCACATGACGGAGTGAGCTCCCGTCTCTAGTTCCAGCTCCTGCCAACCTAGCAGTTAGAAAATACGTACCACTCCAGTGGGAAGGTAACAGCGTTCCATGCACCTTGGTGTTTAGTCATGCCGGCCACATGACCACAGAAACATCTTCGGACAGCGTTGGCTCTTTGGCTTTTTTTAAAAAAATTATTTATTGGTTTTTTCGTATTGACAAAAAAGAGTGGCTTAACATAAATTTTCAAGTAAGCAGATATCTTCTTCAACTTTACATAAGCATCTCTACTTTTGGCACTATTTGCACATCATCTAAACCTTTTCCCATTAAATTTAACCAGCGTTTAACTCTTTCAACCAATTATAAAAACTATACAAACACTTTTCATAATTCTCTAAATTTTTGTCTTCAATTATACAGGTTAATTTTTTCCATTTTTGCTATATCCAATAGTTTAAAAATAATCTCATCTTTAGAAGGAATATTGCTTTCCTTCCATCTCTTGGCAAATACAATTCTTGCTGCTGTCAGGATTTGCATTATTAGATATATCTCCTTTTTCTTAAATGAATCTGGTATCATATTTGACAAACAACATTCCGGTGTCAATATAAAATTTTTCCCTATTATTTTGTCCACAATTTCTTTCACCATAGCCCAATATTTTTTGTTTTGCTACATAACCACCACATGTGGTAAAATGTGCCAGTTGAGTGTTTACATTTCCAACAATTTTTCCCTATATTCCCGTTCCTCTTATTTAGTCTATCAGGAGAGATATGCCACCAATAGAGCATCTTTACAATATTCTCTTTAAAGGCACTTGTTCTTACAAACTTTATATTTCTCGTCCAGATTTTATCCCATTGTTTGAAACTTAAGCTATAGCCCATATCTTGCATCCATGCTAACATCGATGGCTTCACTTGTTCGTCTATCATTTTCCATTCTAACCAGAAGTTATAAGTAATAGCTTGCCTTATTTAACAAACAACATTCCGGTGTCAATATAAAATTTTTCCCTATTATTTTGTCCACAATTTCTTTCACCATAGCCCAATATTTTTTGTTTTGCTACATAACCACCACATGTGGTAAAATGTGCCAGTTGAGTGTTTACATTTCCAACAATTTTTCCCTATATTCCCGTTCAACTTATTTAGTCTATCAGGAGAGATATGCCATCTATAGAACATTTTTACAATATTTTCTTTAAAGGCACTTGTTCTTACAAACTTTATATTTCTCGTCCAGATTTTATCCCATTGTTTGAAACTTAAGCTATAGCCCATATCTTGCATCCATGCTAACATTGATGGTTTCACTTGTTCGTCTATCATTTTCCATTCTAACCAGAAGTTATAAGTAATAGCTTGCCTGCTTTGTGAGAATATGTATTAGAATTTATTCCATGACATGGATTAGAAACTGTATATTTTGAGAATGGAAGGACTGCTCTTTGAAAAATAAGGAATGACATCTTTGTGTTGATCTTTGATGAAGGCTCTACGAAATGGAAATTGTTAATCTGGAGAGTTTCGTCATCATTACCTTGTGAAGACTTCTTTGATTGTATGTCTGAAAAAAAACAGATGGCCTTTCGGCACATGGAAATATAGACGTCAGTGATATAAACTGCAGCATTTTTTTGCACAGTTTCCTTTCTGTGTTTTGCTTCACTGTACAACATAAAACCGTCAGATAGTAAAACGATAACAACAATAAATGACAGCAACAGATGATAACAAAAACCCATGCCTCGTGTCAGGCGAGGAACAGCGGGTACCCCAAGAAACCCCAGTACCCAAATAATATCGAAAACAGCAAGGGAATTGGGAGGGGGACCATGGACAGGCCAAAATGGTTGTCCACCACCTCAATGAAAGGTCTGGTGGAACAGCTCAATTTTACAGGCCCTGCGGAACTGTGGTAAGTCCCGCACTACAGGGTGGTGCTGTACCGAGAGGACTACGGAGTGACATCCCGAAGTTTCGCAGCGTCTCCATCCCTGCTCTTTGTCTCTTCGAATTTCTCTTTGATCGAAATGGAATCGATGTGTCACAGGCTCTGAATTCCTAAAAAGAAGGGAAGAAATGGATGGTTGGGCTTCAGGAGGAAATTGAGTCAAGAGGAATGAAGTGAATTTCTCTTGACAACACTATTGTGCACAGAGGAAGCTCGACACCGGTGATACATTTACAAGGGTGAAGCAGAATGTGGATGTAAAAAACAATCCCATTTGCATTGAATTCAAACCAATGTCATGAGAAAGGCTAAAGCAAAAATGGGCAACATTTGAATCACCTAGTGAATGTTCTCGCTTGGATCCACTAACAACTGGTCGTAGGGGTCCATTAAAATTCATCACCCTGTAAATTCATACGGACACACATGAGCACACAAAGCTGCCTTATTGTAGGTTCACGGGTTCAATAGCGACACAACACACAGAGATCTGTGCAAGCTCTCTGGCCAAGCTAAGTTCTCTCTCTGTCCCAACTGCTCTAAGCTGTTCTGTTGAACTGCCTGTCAGCAGCGTTTTATTAGAGCAGATCACACATTGTACAGTGAAAACGTTACGAAGAGGAAGCCTCTAACTAAAATCACACTATGTTCTTAACAGAATGTTCTTTACGCTGAAGCTCATATTATCTTGCCCGAATGTAGCCAAGTTCATGCTTACAGCAGACTAATGCAAACTCAGCACGCTCTGTGCACTGCTTGCCAATTCCCCAGTGAGAACTTGAACTCGTCCCGGGCATGCCTCAAAGGAGTAGTTCATTCCCACAACTTATAATGAATCAGACTCTTGGTCCATCAAGATCAGTATTGTCTACTCAGACTGGTAGCGGCTCTCCAGGGTCTCAGGCAGAGGTCTTTCCCATCACCTCCTTACCTGATGCTTTTAACTGGATATGCCAGGGATTGAACCTGGGACCTTGTACATGCCAACCAGATACTACTACCACTAAAACATGGCCCCTCCCCACAGGTATACACATATATGAAGGGTCAGGACAGTGTCAGGGTGTTAGCCACCCTCAGAGACTTTGCCTTTGTGCCAGAGCAGTAACAGAGAGCCAGTTTGGTGTAGTGGTTAAGGGCATGGACTCTAAACGGAGAGAACCGGGTTTGATTCCCCGCTTCTCCACATGCAGTGGCTGGTGTGACCTTGGGTCAGTCACAGGTTCTCTCAGAGCTGTTCTCTCAAGAGCAGTTCTCTCAAAGCTCTGTCAGCTCCACCTACCTCACAGGGTGTCTGTTGTGAGGAGGGGAAGGGAAAGGAGACCATAAGATCCTCCTCCTGCTCCTCCTCCTGCTCCTCCTCCTCCTCTTCTTCTTCTTCTTCCCATTTCCTATTTAGTTGCCTTCTGCACTCTTCTATAAGAACCAATTTCATACTGCCTTTATTGAAGAAGAGTTGGTTTTTATACCCCACTTTTCTCGACCTTAAGGAGTCCCACAGTAGCTTACAATCACCTTCCCTTCCTCTCCCTACAACAGGCCCTTTGTGAGGCAGGTGGGGGCTGAGAGATTTCTGAGAGAACTGTGGCTGGCCCAAGGTCACCCAGCAGGCTCCATGTGGAGGAGTGGGGAATCAAAACCTGCTTCCAGATTAGAGTTGTCTGCCACTTTTAATCACTGTATCATGCTCGTTTCCCTGCTGCTCGCTTGATTTCCACCTGCCGTATCTTTTGGCTGGCAGTGATAGGAGTGTAACTCTGCCCACGGCAAAGTTTATATTCCATGCTCTTAGAATCAGGTAGTCACACATTAAAAATAATAACTCTTGGCTTAAGCACTAGTGGGACTGTAGACTGTGTTTGTTTCGCCAAGGTGCCTTGGGCACGTAGGCATTTCTGATTTTGACACAGGAACAGGTAGTGTAAAGAAGTCATTATCAGATGTGGTGACATCTTTTTCATGTTCGGATTTATTAAACTTCCGCATTCCATCTTGGTGTTTAGAACATAAGAGAAGCCATGTTGGATCAGGCCGGTGGCCCATCCAATCCAACACTCTGTGTCACACAGTGGCCAAAACCCAGGAGCCATCAGAAGGTCCACCAGCAGGGTCAGAACTCCAGAAGCCCTCCGAGTGTTGCCCCCCCCAAGCACCAAGAGCATCACTTGCCCCAGACAGAGTGTTCCATCTGTGAAGTGAAGGTGAAGGTTCCCTTGCTCGAAAGCCAGTCGAGTCCGACTCTAGGGTTGCGGTGCTCATCTCCGTTTCCAAGCCGAAGAGCCAGCGCTGTCCGAAGACGTTTCCATGGTCATGTGGCCGGCATGACTAAACACCAAGGCGCACGGAACGCTGTTACCTTCCCACCGAAGTGGTACCTATTTATCTACTTGCAATTTCTTGCTTTCGAACTGCTAGGTTGGCAGGAGCTGGAACTAGAGACGGGAGCTCACTCCATCATGCGGCAACTCGGGTCTCGAACTGCTGAACTACTGACCTTCCACAGCCTGCAGTTCAGCGTCTTAACCACTTGAGCCACCGCAGCTCCATCTGTACCTTGTGACTAATACCACTGATGGACCTCTGCTCCATGTGTCTATCCAATTCCCTCCTGAAGCTGTCTAGGCTTGTCGCTGCCACCATGTGTTCATGACTCTTTGGGTGAAGATGTACTTCCTTTTATCTCTTCTAAGCCTCCTGCTCCTTAATTTCATGGAGTACCCAGGAGTCCTTGAGTTGTGAGAAAGGGAGAAAAGTACGTCTTTCTCTACCTTCTCTATCCCATGCATAATCTTATAAACCTTGATCATGTCACCCCTCAGTCATTGTTTCTCGAAGCTATAAAGTCCTAACCTCTTTAACCTTTCTTCACAGAGGTATTCCATCCCCCTAATCATTTTAGTTGCCCTTTTCTGCACCTTTTCCAATACTATAATAAACTACAGAGTATTCCAAATGCAGCTGCAACATAGATTTATACAGGGGCATTTTAGAAGAAGAGACTTGATTTATACCCTGCCTTTCACTACCCGGAGGAGTCTCAGAGTGGCTTACAATCTCCTTTCCCATCCCCTCCCCACAACAGTCAACCTGTGAGGTAGGTAGGGCTGAGAGAGCTCTTTTGAGAACTGCCCTTGAGAGAACAGCTCTGAAAGAACTTATAACTGACCCAAGGTCATGCCAGGAGCTGCATGTGGAGGAGTGGGGAATCAAACCCAGGTCTCCGAGATTAGAGTCCGTGTTCCTAACCACTACACTAAACTGGCTTGGACTAACAGTTTTTTGGCTGTTGCATGATGCTTACCGATATATTCCTCAATATCCATGTGCCTTCTGGTAAGGACTGACAATTGCAGTGTTATTTAACTGAATGCAACTTTAATCACCTACAATATGGAAGCACCTTCTTTTTAGAATAAAATTGAGGGATGTGGATTGAGTCAAGGAGCCCAATTTGATAAATGGCTCGATGGCTGGACTTGTCTTTTAAATGGTTAATGAAGACCTGTGTATTCCATAGGCATGTCTCACTTCCTAGAGAAAGAGTGCATAGAGCTGTATAAAAGGTAGTCCAGTTGCTCTTCACTCAGTCAGTTGGAGGAGTCAACCAGCCTTACTCATTTTCATGAACCAGGTAAGTCTTACCTTGTGCTCACCTGGTACATGGATAAATATGGGCATGTGGTAACTGGATACATATGGAATCTGATGGCATTTTTGATTTATCTCTAAAGTGAAGCCTGGATCGAAAGCTTCTGAGGGGTTATCAAGTCTGAGGCAGAAGACTGATCCTACGCATGTTTACACAGAAACAACTTCGCTCGAGTACTACGGATTGTACACGGGAAAGTCCAAAGTTTAGTGTTAGAGAAGTTGGTTGACACACAGACAGTCTCTGGTTGAAATCTAGGGATCTCCACTAATAACACTATTATGCCTTTGGCCACAGAAGAGGCATATTTCTTCCCATTGGCATGCCATGCCTTCACCCTTCATCCCCAAAGCATTAGTTAAATGTCAGGCCAACCAAGCCTTTGCCCAATAACTTCCCCCTTTTCTGCCCATCTCCCACAATCCATCTGGGTTCAGCTTGTGCCACATCTGATACGGCGTACATTAATCTCCCCCCCCCCTTTTTTTTGTTTCCAAAACCCAGAAAGGAAATATTCTTTTCTTCTTTCTATGCCTCATCAGCTTGCCCTATAATTAGGGACAGAATTCCCACACACACTGTATTCAGTTTGGTGTAGTGGTTAGAAGCACAGACTCTAATCTGGGAGAACCAGGTTTGATTCCCCACCCCTCCTCCACATACAGCTGCTGGCGTGACCTTGGGTCAGCCACAGTTCTCTCAGAGCTATTCTGGAAAGAGTAGTTCTTGAAAGAGCTCTCTCAGCCCCACCTACCCCACAGGGTGTCTGTTGTGGGAGGGGAAGGGAAAGGAGATAGTAAGCCGCTCGGAGACTCCTTCGGGTAGTGAAGGGCAGGGTATAAATCCAATCTCTTCCTCCTCTTCTTCTTCTTTGCCATTTTAGGAAGGCCGAGCATCGAAGAATAGATTATTTTGAACTATGGTGCTGGAGAAGACTCTTGAGAGTCCCTTGGACTGCAAGATGATCAAATCAATCAATCCTAAAAGAAATCAACCCTGACTGTTCCCTGGAAGGCCAGATAATGAAACTGAAGCTCAAATACTTTGGCCACCAAATGAGAAGGGAGCACTCACTGGAGAAGACCCTGATGCTGGGAAAGATTGAAGGTCAAAGAAGACGGGGACGGCAAAGGATGAGATGGTTAGACAGTGTCATAGATGCAACGAACATGAAGTTGAGCCAACTTCAGAGGACAACGGAAGACAGGAGGGCCTGGTGGGAGCTGGTCCATGGGGTCGCGAAGAGTCGGACTCGACTGTGCAACTGAACAACAACAAAAATGTCTATAAGGCCGGGGCAACCATACAGGCGACCTAGGCAATTGCCTAGGGCATTAAGAGTTTGATGAACACCAAAAAGCCCACATTGAGCTCCTCCTGTACCTTTGCCCCTGCCATGTTTCCACTGCAGCCAACTGCCTTCACCATGCCAGCACTTGAAACCTGCATGGCCAGCAGTCGTAGGTCTAGCATGAGGTGTGGAATGGGCACTGTGCTTTCACCCGCCCACCAACCACACATGGCCCAGTGAAGCCCACAAGAACAGCCTCTCATGGTGTCACCACATGTCTGCATCCATCTTTCCTCCCTGCACCTTTGGCCACACCATGTTTCCAGTGCAGCTTCTGCCTTCAGTCACCTGCTAGCACCTGTAGCTGTTCACCCAGGTGCAGCAGGACAGGCACCAGAGGTGGAAGAATCATCCGCCAACCAAGACTGCCCAAGAGAAGTCCACAAGAAGAACCTTCGCATCCTGCAGGCAGCCCCAGGTTGGTAGGTGATGGTATGGCTGTCTTCCCTTCCTTCCCTCACCATGTCATGATCCTGGACTTCCTTGTCAGTCTCCCATCCAAATACTAAACAGGGCCAATCCTGTTTAGTTTCCAAGATCTGACAAGATCAGGCTAGCCTGGGTCAGTTTGCTTAGTGTGTTGTTGTTGTTCAGTCGCACAGTCGAGTCTGACTCTTTGCGACCCCATGGACCACATCACGCCAGGCCCTCCTGTCTTCCGTCGTGCTCCGGAGTTTGCTTAATTTCATGTTCGTTGCATCAATAACACTGTCTAACCATCTCATCCTTGGCCGTCCTTCTTTGACCTTCAATCTTTCCCAGCATCAGGGTCTTCTCCAGTGAGTGCTCCCTTCTCATTTGGTGGCCAAAGTCTTTGAGCTTCAGCTTCAGTATCTGGCCTTCCATGGAACAGTCAGGGTTGATTTCTTTTAGGATTGACTGATTTGATCTCCTTGCAGTCCAAGGGACTCTCAAAAGTCTTCTCCAGCACTATAATCCAAATGCATCTATCCTTCAGCACTTGGCCTTCCTTATAGTCCAACTCTCGCAGCCATGCATTACTATGCCTAGTGTGTAGTGTGCTCCAAATCCATTTCTTACACACCCAGGGAAATGCTGATTTCCACTTTGGGGTCAGGAAGCAGTTGTTTTTTTTCCCCAGGCCAGTTTGGCTGGAGATCCTGGAGGGTTGTTTTTTATTTATTTATTTATTTTATTGATTTTTATCTTATTGGATTTATGACTCACCCACCCTGCAAGCAGGCTGCGGACGATGTGCAACCTTAAAACATTTAAAATACAATTGACATATAATTAAAATTATTGCAGTAGGACAGTAAATTATAAATTAAAACCAATCCAAGATGGTATCATCTTCCCCTCTTCTGGGCATGAAACAGAGGTCACTGGTGTGTGTGTGTGTGTGGGGGAGGCATTTGTGAATTCCCTGCATTCTGCAAGGGGTTGGACTAGATGGCCCCGGAGGGCCCTTCCAACTCTATGATTCTATGAAATCCATAGGCCTACCCTGCATGTCTAGAGCAGGGGCAGACTGTCCATTAAGGCCATCAAGAAGAAACCTGATGTGTTGATGGCCTGAGAGTCACCCCACCCACCCACCCATCCTACCAGGGCTACCACAGGGCTACCCCCCCCAAGGGGGCTCCCCAGGCCGAGGCAAAGGGCAGATGAATTCTGCCAATGCTGCAAGCTGGTGAGATGTGTGGAAGGAGGTGCTCGGGCTCGCCCTGCATGGCCAAGGAAGGGCCCAGTTTAGCCTTCCCTGCCTGACACAGTGAGGGATAAGCCCTCCCTGGATGGGCTCACTTGCCTGGCTGAAGGTGCAAATGGCCAGGGACGTCTGAAAGCCAAAGTACATGTTAATGGGCTAGCAGAGGAAAAACAACGGCTGATGATGCCATTTTGGATAAGTATTTAGCTGTTTAAAAATGGCCACAAGGACCCAGTTGTGTGTGTGGGGGGGCGTTTCGGCACTTGAAAAGGAATGGGCGGAAACAAGATCACATGCTGCACAGTGGGTCCCTGCAGCAATTTTTCAACTGCTAACTTCTCATCTGAGCACAAGAATGTAAGAAGAGCCCTGCTGGATCAGGCCAGTGGTCCATCTAGTCCAGCATCCTGCCTCTCATAGTGGTCCACCAGTTTCTCTTGAGGGCCAAGCACAGGGCAGAGAGGCCGAGGCCTTCCCCTGATAAGAACCTAAAAAGAGCCCTGCTGGATCAGACCAGTGAGGGTCCGTCTAGTCCAGCCTCCTGTCTCACACAGTGGCCACAACCAGTTCCTCTGGAGGGCCAGCAACATGGCAGAGAGGTCGAGGCCTTCCTCTGATAAGAACCTAATAGGGCTGCCAAGTCCCCCCGGGGGGCAGATTTCCCCCCGCTTTGGAGGCCCGATTTTCACCCCCGTGGAATCGGGCCCCGGGGGAAACCCCACCCCTGCGTGCACGTCACAGGGAAGTGACGTCATGACGCCGGGCACGCTGGGGGCGGGGCCACAGCCATTTGAGGGGAAAATCCTATGTTTTCCCCTCAAATCGCAGTCATTTGAGGGGAAAACATAGAGTTTTCCCCTCAAATGGCTGTGGCCCTGCCCCCAGCGTGCCCAGCGTCATGACGTCACTTGCCTGTGACGTGCACGCGGCGCGCGTGCGCTTCATATGCACGCGATCCGGGAGCCACCCCAGAGTCCGCGGCCGGCAAGGTAAGTCCAATTTGGCAACCCTAGAACCTAAAAAGAGCCCTGCTGGAACATACCACTGAGGGTCCATTTAGTCCAGCCTCCTGTCTTACACAGTGGCCTCAACCAGTTCCTCTGGAGGGCCAGCAACAGGGCAGAGAGGCCGAGGCCTTCCCCTGATAAGAACCTAAAAAGAGCCCTGCTGGAACAGACCACTGTGGGTCCATCTTAGTCCCACATCCTGTCTCACACAGTGGCCTCAACCAGTTCCTTTGGAGGGCCAGCAACAGGGCAGAGAGGCCGAGGCCTTCCCCTGATAAGAACCTAAAAAGAGCCCTGCTGGAACAGACCACTGTGGGTCCATCTTAGTCCCACATCCTGTCTCACACAGTGGCCTCAATCAGTTCCTTTGGAGGGCCAGCAACAGGGCAGAGAGGCCGAGGCCTTCCCCTGATAAGAACCTAAAAAGAGCCCTGCTGGAACAGACCACTGAGGGTCCATCTAGTCCAGCCTCCTGTCTCACACAGTGGTCTCAACCTAGGGCTGCCAAGTGGGGGTGGGGGGTGGGTAAACCCCTGCTTTGGAGGCCCAATTTCCGCCACCATGGAATCGGGCCCCAGGGGGATCTCTGCCCCCTGAAGCGCAGTGTGGCTGCGTCACCGGAGGTGACGCAACCATGTCGCTCACGTTGGGAGCGTGGCCCCGATTGTCGGAGGAAAAACTCCGACAATCGTGGCCACGCCCTCAATGTGAGCGACGTAGCGCGTCCCTTTCTGTGACGTGTTGGCGGTGCGCGCGCACACGCATCATCGTAGAGCTCCCGGCACCCGGCGAGGCTCCCCCACCGCCAAGGTAAATAGACTTGGCAACCCCATCTCACACAGTGGCCTCAACCAGTTCCTCTGGAGGGCCAGCAACTGGCCAGAGAGCCCGAGGCCTTCCCCTGATAAGAACCTAAAAAGGGCCCTGCTGGAACAGACCAGTGAGGGTCCAACTAGTTCAGCCTCCTGTCTCACACAGTGGCCTCAACCAGTTCCTCTGGAGGTCCACAAAAGGGCAGAGAGGCCGAGGCCTTCCCCTGATATAGCCTCCCGGCTCTGTGATTCAAAGGTTTAGTGCCTCTGAATGTGGAGTTTCCCCTCAGCCAACTTGGCTAGTAACCACTGATACTTATCTGTGTGAAGTGATGTTTCTAGGGTTACCAAGCTCCAGGTGGTGGCTGGAGATTTCCTGCTATTACGACTGATCTCGGGCGACACAGATACATAAGAACATAAGAGATGCCAATGTTGGATCAGGCCAAAGGCCCATCCAGTCCAACACTCTGTGTCACACAGTGGCCAAAAATACCAGGTGCCATCAGGCGTTTCACCGGGACATTAGAAGCCCTCCCACTGTTGACCCCCCCCCCAGCACCAAGTTCACTGGGAGAAAATGGCTGACTTGGAAGGCATTATACCCCATGGAAGTCCCTCCTCTCTCCAAACCCCACCTTCCTCAGGCTCCGTCCCCAAAATATCCAAGTATTTCCCACCTCTGAGCTGGCAACCTGAAAAGTACGCAAACAGAGAGTGATTTCAGCAAAACATACTTTATTCGACCAGGAACAAGACAACTCGCAGGCCGACTTATATTCCCTGAGAAACCGCCACCCAAAACACACACCCCACTTCCCAATAGGTTATTTATAGTGGCCTAGAGTCCCATAGGCTCTCGGCTGGGAATCTAGCCCCCTGATTGGAACGGGCTAGGATCTGCATTGTCCAGTCTCTAAACTGGATACATTACACAACCCTAGGCATTTCCTTTTGTCCATCCAGATCTACCATCCATCAGTTTCACTGGGTGCCCTCAAGCTCTAGTATTTTGGGAGAGGGAGAAAAAAAATGCTCTTTGTCAGATCTCTTCACCTCTTTATAACCTTCATCAGGTGTTGCAAGCTGTGGCTGGTTGGCTCAGACTGAGTCAGTTGAAATTAAACCCAGCAAAGACGGAGGTCCTGGGCCTGAGTCAGACCGGTCTGGGGTTGGGGCTCCCTCTCCCAGCCTTCGATGGGGTGCCGTTGGTGCCTGCGCGGGAGGTTAGGAGTTTGGGAGTGCTCCTGGACTCCTCGTTAACGATGGAGGCCCAGGTGGCAACCACTGCTGGGGCGGCCTTTTACCATCTGCGGCTGGCTCAACAGTTGGTCCCCTACCTTGACCGTGAAGACCTGGCCACTGTGATCCATGCGACGGTCACCTCGAGGCTTGACTACTGTAACGCTCTCTACTTAGGGCTGCCTCTGTTGCCAATCTGGAAGCTGCAGCTAGTGCAGAATGCTGCGGCCAGGCTGTTGATGGGCCTCTCTAGGCGAGACCACATCCAGCCTGGGCTGCAAGTGCTGCACTGGCTGCTGATAGCATACCGGATTCGCTTCAAAGTGCTGGTTCTTACCTTTAAGGTCATAAATGGCCGGGGTCCGGCTTCCCTGAAGGACCACCTCTCCCCGTATGTTCCCCCATGAGCACTATGATCGGGGAGCCTCCATCTCCTGGAAGTTCCAGGCCCCCAAGAGATTAAGTTTGCCCCTACTAGGGCCAGGGTGTTTTCGGTGGCGGCTCCTACCTGTTGGAACGAGCTTTCAGAGGAGATCCGGGCCTTGAGGGACCTTGTGCAATTCTGCAGGGCCTGTAAGACTAGGGCTGCCAAATCGGGGCGGGGGGTGGGGAAACCCCCGCTTTGGAGGCCCGATTTCCGCCGCGGTGGAATCGGGCCCCGGGGGAAACCCCACCCCCACGTGCACATCACTCCAGCCCGGCTCCCGACATGTGCGCGCACGCGCCGCATGCACGTCACAGGGAAGTGACGTCATGATGCCAGGCACGCTGGGGGCGGGGCCACTCTATGTTTTCCCCTCAAATGGCTGTGGCCCCGCCCCAGCGTGCCAGGCATCATGACGTCACTTCCCTGTGACGTGCATGCGGCGCGTGCACGCACATGTCGGGAGTCGGGCTGGAGTCCCCCGCCACAAGGGTAAGTGCCATTTGGCAACCCTATGTAAGACGGAGCTCTTCCGCCAGGCTTTTGAGTAGGAGCCACCGCCGCCACTATTCCACCACCGTCTGCCCCTATCATTGGGGGGCAAGCATCACCTGACAGAAGCGCATAGAACAGTGCTGCTGGAGACAGCACTATTGAGACAGCTGGCCGCTGACTTGGGTTCGTTGTTTCCCATCTTGGGTGATTTACATAGGAAGATCAGAGCACCTTGATTATTGTATGGGATTTACTGTGGTTTTAATGTTGTTTATTCTATTGTATTTTATCTATTCAACCCGGCTTCACCGCATGTTAGCCACCCTGAGCCGTTGGGAGGGCGGGATACAAATCTAGAAAATAATAAATAAATAAATAAACCTTCTATCACACACCCCTCCCCCTTTGGTCATCTCTTTTCTCGACTGAAAAGTCCCAGACCCTTCATCCTTTCTTCATAAGGAAGGTGCTCCAATCCCCTCATCATCTTGGTTGCCCTCCTCTGCACTTTTTCCAGCTCTGCAATGTCCCCCCCAATAGCTAGCAATCCAAAACAGTCCAGTGGAGCCTGAGCAGTGGGTGTTGCCTTCTGACACACTTCCGGTGATGTCAGGGGGTGTGGCATATGCAAATAGGTTATGCTAATGAGCTATGCTAATGAGCGCCTGCACCTCTTTTTCTACGAAATGACCCCTGATAAAACCCAATGATCAACGGAAGTGAAAGCGGCATGCAATGCAGAGGGGGATTTCTGCTCCGACATGCGTTTGCAATAACGACAGAGGGAAAAGCCAATGCAGAATTGCCCAGGGTCAGTAGCTAACTTATTTGTCTGCCCTTGCCAACCTGCAGATTGGCAAAAGCAACAACTGCCCATGCGTGTGCCTTCTCTGTGGTGGCCCCCACATTGTGGATTGGCCTGCCTGGGCAGGTCGGGAAGGCTCCCCCTCTCCTGGCTTTCTGCAGACTATGCGAAAACGAATTATTCAAGAGGGCTTTTCTACCCTGTTTCCCTGAAAATAAGACCTACCCCAAAAAATAAGCCCTAGCATGATTTCTATGCATTTGTGGTATAAGCCCTAGTGTGTCTTCTTGAGAAAAAATAAATATAAGACAGTGTCTTATTTTCGGGGAAACACGGTATGCATAAGTTGGCTGTGATTTGGTGGCCGAACAAACAATCAAGCAGACAAAACTACCCGTGTCGGTCTGCGGTAGAACAGCAAGATCTGACAAAGGGACATTTGACTCTCAAAAGCTTACGGCCCGGAGGTCTTGCTGGCCTTTAAGATGCTGTGAGACTCCGATCATTATTATCTGAACTGTCAGACTCCTTCCTCAGAATATTCCAAAGGGTAACCCGCTGGTGCTTTAACAAAGGATGTTGAAAAGGTGTTCCCTTTCTGACAGAATTATCTACAGGGGATAATCCTGTATATCTTAAACACTCGATGCCCTTACAAATGCACAAATCGTGTAAATGTCTGTCTTAATCCCTTCCTGTTGCTCTTTAGAAAACCTTGTTTATTTCGGCTCCTCATTCGCATCACAGATATGAGCTGTCGTTCCTGTTGTGGCTGTTCCCACGGCTGCTCCGGCTTCTTCTGCTGTGCCTCTAGCTGCCACAACTGCTGCTTCCCTGGCTGGTGTCCCAAATCCTCCGGCAGTTCTCCTCAGCAATCCAAACTCTAAAGAGCCCAATAGATGACACTGGCACTGTTTTGGTTGACTTCCTTCCTGCGTTCTTGCTAAATGCTCAAATCTGGCCCCTGCCTCGAGTCATGAAAACCACATAATCCTTTGTCTCCATCCATTTATCCTCTAATCCTTAGGTTGTGTTCCATTATGTGATAGAGTCATGACTGTTAGGTAGTCAACATGATGTCTTCCTTATCTTCTTAAGAAGAAGATTGTGTCCAGATCACGGAAGGTCGTAGTTCCGCTTATTCTGCTATGGTCAGGCCTCACCTGGAGTCCTGTGTCCAGTTTTGGGCACCACATTTTAGGAAGGATGTTGACAAGCTCGAGCACGTCCAGAAGAGGGCAACTAGGATGGTGAGAGGGTTGGAATCCAAGTCTTATGAGGAAAGGCTGAAAGAGTCGGTATGTTTAGCCTGGGAAAGAGAAGGCTTAGAGGGGACATGATTGCAGTCTTTGAAGGGCTGTCATGTAGAAGATGGAGCAGATCTATTCTCTCTTGCTCCGGATTGCAAGACTAGGTCTAATGGGTGGAAATGACAAGGGAGTCATTATCGGCTAAATATCAGGAGAAACTTCCTAACTATAAGAGTGGTTGAGCAGTGGAACAGTCTGCCTCGGGAGGTGGTGGATGCTCCTTCGCTGGACGTTTTCAAGCGGAGGCTGGACGACCATCTTTCGGGTATGTTGTAGGGCTCTCTTTCGGCTACACTCCTGCAGAGTGCAGGGGGTTGGACTAGATGACCTGCAAGGTCCCTTCGAACTCTAACATTCTATGATTCTATGAGGAGATTATTATTTCTCTCTCAGATATTCAGTCTTCCATTTGTTGTCCTAAGCAGGATATAAAATCCTCAGATCACTGTTATGTTTCTGGGTTCGAAAACAGAGCCCAGAAGAAAGAGGAGTAGTTCAAAGAGTTTTCATCCAAGGAGCAACTTCAACAGGTTGATGCAAGCATTTTCAACCAGCTGAACCTTTGAACCGCCTACCTGAACATGTGGCCTTTGCAAAGGTCCTCAAATCAACACTCCGGACTAATACAAAGGGAATATCTTGAAATTATAAATTCTATCACGACAGTCACTATAGTTTCCATGCATTTCCCCCCATTCATCTCTTTACACATAAATACCTGTACTACTTCTTAGCAGGGCTGTGTTTTGTTGTTGTTATTGTTGTTTCCGGTGGAAAAAAGGTGTCGGAATTCTCAAGAGGGAAATGAAGTTTTCAATCTGTATACTGAAAACTCACGAACATTTAAACATTTTTAAAAGAATTTTGTTGAAGAGGTTCTGGAAGTCCTTTCCAGCATGTTCCCCCGGAAAAACGTCCTGCTTCTTAGACCCCTGGGATAAAGAATCCAGACACAATACTTGGGTAAAATCAAGCCCCCCAGTGTTGTTAATTAATACTTGATCTGCATTTTTTTCATATTCATTCATTAGTTTATTTACTTCATTCATACCATATATTTCTTCCCTGTGGGGATCCAAAGCCATTTACATCATTCTCCCATCCTCTATTTTATAACAACAACCAGTGTTCCCTCTAAGCTGAGTTAGCGTGAGCTAGCTCATGGTTTTTTAGCCCCCGGCTCACACATTTTTGTCTCCGCTCAGGAAGGATGGCTCCAGAGCAGACTAATTTATGCAGAAGCCAAATCCCTTGCTCACAACTTTAATGCCAGTAGCTCACAAAGTAGAATTGTTGCTCACAAGACTCTACAGCTTAGAGGGAACATTGACAACAACCCACTGAGGTTGGTTAGGTTGAGAGAGTTTGTCTCATTTCTTCCATTTTTGCTTCTAATTCCAAAAAGGGACTGTTTCATTACTAGTATGATTTTGTTTCATTATTGTCTCTTTCATGATGGTTGTTTCCAAGGTTCCCTCTAAGCTGTGGAGTCTTGTGAGCAAAAATTCTACTTTGTGAGCTACTGGCATTAAAGTCGTGAGCAAGCAGTTTGGCTTCTGCATAAATTAGTTTGCTCTGGAGCCATCCTTCCTGAGCCAAGACAAAAATGTGTGAGCCGGAGGCTAAAAAACTGTGAGCTAGCTCACACTAACTCAGCTTAGAGGGAACATTGGTTTCATTTACATAGTTCTGTTTTGTTATTATCTCCCACTGGTTTCAATGGAAAACCACCACTACCCTTCTTTGGTCTGTACCTTAATGATGTTCTATCTAAATTAGAATAACCTTGGTGGGTTGCAGCACTCTCCTAGGACATCCACACTTCCAGATTTCAGACAGATAGAATAAAGGGGTTCTCCATCTGGCCCCGCTGGTTTTGGCCCTGATGGCACCTGGGTTTTGGCCACAGTGTGACACAGAAGGTTGGTCCAGATAGACCATTGGCCTGATCCAACATGCCTTCTCTTATGTTCTTATGGTCATTCTGAGGCAACGAAAGGCACCCATGTTTATCAAGAACGTCTATGGGAGGACTGATAGGAATAATTCCACACACACAGTAACACAGACAGCAGCATGCAGTGTGGGTTATTTGGAACTGCAGTTGCACTATTTGAAGGGCAGTAACACGAGGAAGAGACAGACCGGCAAGTCAAGAACATCTGGAGGCACAAGGAGAGCAAGGCAACTGGGCAGGAAGGCAGCAGGGTGAGGACCTTGAGGTAGATTTCGTTGGATGAGGGATAAGGTTTGGAAAGTAGCAACCAAACAGGGGTGTGGAGACTGCAAGGGGAAATTTGACATAACAGGGCAGGCATTTGAAGGAGAGCAGAAGGCAAATTCCCACCCCCTTTCCTTCAGGATTGGAATACCTCACCTATTTACATATTTATGCGACCCTAAGGGTTATGGCCTGCTGTCAGTCAAGCCCATAGCTTCTCTCTCCTCTGTCCCACAAAGAACACAGTTTATGTCCTTACTGGAAAAATGCTGGATGCCTTGTAAAAGTGAAACCGGTAGAATCAGAGATGAGCAAGACTACAATGATGAGAGAAACAGAACAAAACAAGGGGGGATCTGTTTCGTTATCATTTTAATTACAATTACAAAACATCCCATTTTTAATTATTGCAATTTACAACAACAGCAGCAGCAACAACAACAATAAAGAATCTAGTCTGAAACTGGACCAAACAACAACAACAACAACAATAAAGAATCTAGTCTGAAACTGGACCAAACAACAATAACAACAATAAAGAATCTAGTCTGAAACTGGACCAAACAACAACAACAACAACAACAATAAAGAATCTAGTCTGAAACTGGACCAAGGTCACCCAGCAAGCTTCCATGGCAGAGTGGGGATATGAACTGGGAATCTCCCAAATCCTAGTCCAGTGCTCTAACACACTGGCTATCCTTTCCTCTTACTTCAGCACAGGTAACCTCTTAACTAATGTGATAACTTGGAAAGACTTCTCTGAGTACTCACATGAATTGGATAACTCAGTTTTGGCTAGGGTTCACAGAAGCCCACTAGGGTCAGGGATCCCCCACTTAGTGGCCCCTCCCCCAGCCCCATCCAGCCAGGAGTGTACGAAGTCCTAGTTCTCTGTCGCTGGTGACTTGGCAATGTCACTTCCGGTAGGCACTGGAAGTGATATCACATCATCAGCGAGGCATGGACGCTTTGGTATTTGGGCAAGAACGATGGTAAAAACAGCTTCTCCCATAGAGGAGGGGTGTGGGGTTTTTTGCCAAAATGCTAATGTATCCCATGTCACCAGCAAAGTGATGGCATCATTTCTGGTGCAAAGCAGAGGTATCATCACCAAATTGCCAGCAACAGAAGCCTACGAGTCAGCTTGCTGCCGTTAAGTCCCCCCCCCCCCACCCCCACCCCCACTTGTCAGGGAACTCTAATCTTGGCAAATTCTTGGGGCAGAAAACTCACTGTTCCTTGCCTTTCACCACTCATGTATGTTAGAGTTTCTGGAGGAGGTCCCTCAATGTCTTCACTCCCCTGTCTCTATTATCTGGATATCAGGAAGTACTTTGGCATCCTTTGATCTTGTTGAACTGGTATATGACACGAGATTGGTTTGTTGTTGTTCAGTCGCACAGTCGAGTCCGACTCTTCACGACCCAGTGGACCACACCACACCAGGTCCTCCTGTCTTCCGTCTTGCTCCTGAGTTTGCTTGATTTCATGTTCGTTGCATTGATGACACTGCCTAACCATCTCATTCTTTTCCGTCCCCTTCTTCTTTGGTGGCCAAAGTATTTGAGCTTCAGCTTCAGTATCTGGCCTTCCAGGGAACAGTCAGGGTTGATTTCCTTTTTTTGTTGTTGTTGTTCAGTCACACAGTTGGGTCCAACTCTTCGCGACCCCATGAACCACAGCACACCAGACCCTCCTGTCTTCTGTCATGCTTCGGAGTTTGCTTGATTTCATGTCCGTTGCTTCAATAACACTGCCTAATCATCTCATCCTTTGCCGCCCCCTTGATTGGTCAGTGTTCCCTCTAAGCTGAGTTAGTGTGAGCTAGCTCAGTTTTTTAGCCTCCAGCTCACACCTTTTTTCTTAGCTCAGGAAGGAGGGCTCCAGAGCAAACTAATTTATGCAGCAGCCAAATTGCTCACTCACAACTTTAATGCCAGTAGCTCACAAAGTAGAATTTTTGCTCACAGGACTCCACAGCTTAGAGGGAGCATTGGTTTAGGTAAACTTTAATTTGACAGTCTGATGCTAGGTAATACCTATCAGTTCCCTTTTTCTCCCTTCCAATTTGTACTGAGCCTGCAGGTTGAAATCTTTTTTTTTTTTTAATGGACAAGCCATAAGCCAAATGAACCAACTAAAACCATTGAACAGTATAGCTGAGCCTAGATTAAAAAAAATATTACGCAATGGGCAACTTAGGGCAAGGAGTCTTACTTGACCCCATACACTGAATGTGTAGACTTCTGTTGTCATACAATTTGAATTGTACTGTTACATAGCTGGACTCCTCTATCTTGGTCTCCATTCCTTTAAAATAACATCTAACCACCACTACCACCACCATCATCTGCACAGTTGGCTGAGAAGATGATTTTTACATGAAAAGGCATTTGTGTGCCCTAAAAAGAGGTTTCAATATTGTCACAAGATTACTTGGAGATCCTACTAATAGAGGTGAGTACATGTTAGGGTTGTTAGAATAAATTCTGTAAATTCCTTGTTAAACAATTTGACCCTAAAATCCAACAACCTTCCTTCCTTCCTTCCTTCCTTCCTTCCTTCCTTCCTTCCTTCCTTCCTTCCTTCCTTCCTTCCTTCCTTCCTGGAATGGCAAGTCAGTTTTGAATCAATTCTCTTTTGAGCAAAGAAGAAATTCAAAGAGAGGTGGAGCAGGAAGGTGAATGTACAAAAAAAAACAAACATAAATCAGAATTGTATTCTGCAGATACCCAGAGGCAGGCAGTGTCTTCCCAAACCTCCCTACTCAGCTGCTAGAGTAACACCCTGTGGTGGTAACATACAACCACTGCAAGGGCTGAAGTTACAAAAGGGTTCACTGACTTCTCTTCAAGTAAAAGAGAAACTTCTCTTCTAAAATAGAATAAGATGAATCGATGGCTGAAACTCAAAAAGTGAATTTCAGGGGGGGAAACAAGAAATTCAGTTCCCCATAATGACACCGGTGCATGCACACTCAAAAAGTCTTCTGTTCCAGCCATTTAATCAACATTTGGATATTTCAAGATGGGTAGCCATGTTAGTCTGTCTGTAGCAGTAGAAAGGAGCAAGTGTCCTGGGGCACCTCAAAGACTAAAAATTTGTGGCAGGGGAGGAACTTCTGTGAGTCACTTTGATGCACAAAAGTTCAAACCCTGCCACGTTGTTTGTTATTCTTTAAGGTATTTTGATATTTATTAAAAGATTTCTATTTCATCCTTCCGAAGCTAACCCACACCTAAAGTGCAATGCATCGTCCAGAGCTCTTAAGACGGCAGGCCAATACTACATTGTTTCAGTTCCCAGCCCCCTGGTATACTGCGTGTCAAATTTCAAGTCCTTTCAGGCCTTATTAAATGCTGGGAGGAATGAGGTTTTCTGAGTCTCTGGTAGCTCATTCCAGACATTAGGAGTGTCAAGCAGACAATCAAGTGGGTGGGCGAAATCTGTATGGGTTACCATGAAAGTACTGTGAGGAGGAACATCTGGACGGAGAAACGTTGGTGTACAGTTGGATGCATTTTCCATGCAATGTTGAGTGGGCTTCTTCGTACCATTTGTGGTCGTTGTGTGCTCAAGCAATGGAACTAACATAAGAACATAAGAGAAGCCAATGTTGGATCAGGCCAACGGCCCATCCAGTCCAACATTCTGTCACACAGTGGCCAAAAAATACCAGGTGCCATCAGGAGGTCCACCAGTGGGGCCAGGACATTAGAAGCCCTCCCACTGTTGACCCCCCCCCAAAGCACCAAGAAGGCAGAGCATCACTTGCCCCGAAGTCCCCATCTATACCTTGTGGCTAATAGCCACTGATGGACCTCTGCTCCATATGCTTATCTAAGGAACTAAGGAACCAAGAGCTCACCTGCTGTTCCCTTTCGATTTCACTTTGAAACAGCTTGTCAACCTGAGATGATGTTGTTAAACTAAGTGGTTTTGCTATCCAAGGAATTAAGACTGGCAGTTTTAAATATAGTTATGATTAATATTCGCTAAATGCCGGAAGACCTAAACTGGATGGAACAGGCCAGCCTGATCTTGTCAGATTTTGGAAAGTTAAGCAACTCTGTGTGTCCCTCGCCTTGAAAACCCTACGCGTTTGCCATAAGGCAGCGGTGACTTGATGCTACTTTCCACCGAATGCAGAGTTCATTTCGGGGGGGGGAACGCGGGGGAACGCAGTTTCCCTGGGTGAGGTGCAGAGGGCGGGGCACATGATGAAGCCCCGCCCCCTGCTTCCGGCCGCCCCACTTCCAGCCCTCATTCAGCCAGGAGGAGGCAGGAGAAGAGGGAGGGGTAAGTTGCTTCCTCCCCGCCTCTCCCCACCCCTGCCTGCCTGGGGCCAGGGAGGGCATTGGCGGGGCTTCCTCGCACTCCCGCTGGCCTTGCAGATCCACCGCCGGGCCCCTGATGTCAGGGGGTGTGGCATATGCTAATGAGTTATGCTAATGAGTTCCCCTAGCTCTTTTTCTACGAAATGACCCCTGACCGAATGCTAAAGTTCCTGCTAGAGGAGATTAGTTGGGGTAAATTAAGGATTTGTAAAAAAAAAAAAACGTATCAAACTAACCCCTGTGAGGAAAGGCTGAGAAACTTGGGAACATTCCGTCTGGAGAAGAGGAGGCTGACGGGGGGACAGGAGTGCTCTCTTGAAGTATTTGAAGGGCTGTCACTTTGGGGAGGCAGGGAGCTGTTTCTGTGGGCAGCAGAGGAGAGGACTCACAAGAATGGGTTTAAATTAAGGGCAGGAAGGTACCAGCTGGATCTTAGGAAAACTTTTTTTTTTTTTACAATAGGAGTTGTTCAACAGTTGAATCGGCTGCCTCTGGAGGTGGTGAGCTCCCCCTCCCTGGCAGTCTTTAAGCAGCAGCTGGACAAACACTTGTCAGGGATGCTCCAGGCTGAACCTGCCTTGAGCAGGGGGTTGGCCTAAATGGCCTGTGGGACTGTCATGATCTGGGCTGTGCCACCAGAGGCCTACTAGGCCCAGGGAGCCTGGCTAGGAGTAGGTGAGGCTGGGCCTACAACTCCCAGAAGCCCCTGAGAGGTTTTGGAGCCAAAATCGACCAATAGGAAAAGAGGAGGGCTTGGGATAAAAGATCTGGAGCAGCAGGAAAAGCTGTTCTTCTTCCCAGAGGGCAGAGCTAGAAGGAAGGCTGCTGCAGGGAAGAAACCCTCATCTTGAGGGAAGGATGAGTAATCTAAGGCCACTCCTAGGGATAGTATATATTTAGATGCGTTAGGGCATTTGATTTCTTTTCTTTTCACCCACTTACTGTTATAATTCCGCACCTTGTTTGTTTGTTTGACCTCTTATAAAATAAACTATTTTCATTGTTCACTCTTCCTGGTCCTCACGCCTGCTATTTGGCCAAAAGGGAGGTCTGAAAGCCTTGGGAGGGTGCTCTGGGCCTTCTCAAGGGAACCTAAATCCAGAGTGGTGGCAGCGTCAGGTGACACCCCACCTGTGCCGTGACAGGGGCCCCTTCCAACTCTGTGACTCTATGATTCTATGATTTATCAGAGAGAAAAAAACAGTATAAATAGATTGTACATCGGAGTCTATAATAATGAAACAATTACTTTGCAAATAATTAAGTTTTGCATTTATTTATGTAAATTGATCGTGTGCAGATGTGTGATGAGTGACAGGTATTAGACATTGTTATATGTATTTATTTGTTTTCTTTATACCACACCCTCCCCGCCAATCCTTGCACTTCTTTATGTTTTATATAATTAAAAAATAGCCCTGTTTTTGCCACACCATTCTCCTGCTTCGACTGAGGGAGAATGACTTCCCCAGTGTGACCTTGTCTGATTAATGCCTGAAATGTTATTTCAGTTGTGGCCTCCTGTGTTCATAGCCAAAACTCTGCTCTCGGCACCTCATCATTTACTCAAAGGTAATAGTCACTATGGATTGGACAGACTTTGCACTCTTGATTTGCCACAGTACCCTCAGGTCTTACACGAATGCTTATGAAGCCACCTTAACCCGAATCAGACCCTCGATCCATCAAGGTCGGTATTGTCTACGCAGATGGGCAGCAGCTCTCTGGGGTCTCAGGTGGAGATTTTTCCCATCACCTACTGCCTGGTCCTTTGAACTGGAGATACCGGGGATTGAACCTGGGACCTTCTGCCTGCCAAGCGGATGCTCTACAACTGAGCCACGCCCCTTGCCTAATGTCTCCACAATGGGAGACCACGACCCACTACCAAAAAGGGTCTGCTCACACATTAAAGGGTACCTTATGCATCAAAGCCTGCATAAAGGGAATGGAATTCAACTCCCTGTTGTTCAGGCAATTCACGTGAGTTGTCTTAATTGCATGCAGTCAAAGCGTCAATAACTTCTGGCAAAATAATTCCGGTTCTAGAAATGCTGGAGATTTGGGAACTTGAGGTAATAATTGGTCTTCAGCCATGACAAACCAGAGGAGCAAGTCAATTATCGTTCTTGTCCCATTATATTCTCATTTTCAAAATGTTCTCCAAAGCTCCGTCGAGAAAGACGTTGGTTCAGACAAGGGAGGGCAGTACGGTACGTTTTCAGAATCTGCTTTTTGGGAAGAAGAACAAACATGCCCTGAGCAAGCCCGATCTCATCAGATCTCGGAAGCTAAGAAGGGCCAACCCTGGCAAGTATTTGGATGGGAGACCTCCAGAGAATACCAGGGCCGGGAGGCAGAGGCAGGCTATTAAACCACTTCTCTGAACATCCTCCATGCCCCAGGAGGAGTCACCAGAGGTCACCATGACTTCCAGGCACGGGAGCACACACACATACACACGATGTACAAAAATCCCCAAAGAGGGGGAGAGAAAAACAACAAGAAGAGTTCTTGGCAGATCCGTGGGTAGGGTCAGTCACAAAATGGTGGTGTAGAATGGTACATAATTCTAACAATGTGAACTGATTACAATCCTGTGCACATATAGGGCTTTTCCTCAAGAGTCCCCCCCCCTGGTCAGTTCTGGCCCCATATAGCTTTGGTTTATCCCCTGATTTCCCCATGCACATTTGCGCTTTTCGTTTTCCCTTTGTCCTCCACCCCGGGGGTTTTCTGGTTCTTTCTGGCCACTTTTAACCCTCCCCCTTTTTTCTGGAATCCAATTCTGGGTCACCTTTTTCCCCCTAGTGCACAATGTTTCTGTAGGTTTTCTTTGTCCCACCCACCTCCAGCCCACTTTCCAATGACTGGACTGTTGTCATCATTAAACCACTCCCCCTCCCTCCCCCCAAGACGAGTGCTTTCATTTTTTTTTAAAGACCTTGAAATATTGGTATAACACTGTCGTGTTGTGATGCTAGTTTAGACAAGTTCTCTGAAGTCCCAGCATTCATTAAAATAAAAAAGTAATAAGGCACCTTCAAGTTCTGTTGGTTTAAAAGAGTTTGGGATCGCTTTATTCTAGAAAAGATCACTGATCGATTGCAACGTTCTGAATTCTACCCCCAAATCATCCCCTTTCACGGAGAAATGGTTCCCATTTGTGGAATTTATTGCTGCAACAGATCTTCAACCACACAACTTTGCATATCATATTCTTCTATACCTGTAACTCCGTCTCTGCCTCCTCTCTTACAATGTCTGTTCGTGCTCTTATATACATTCTTTGGGTTTTGGAGTACATAGCACAAGTTTTGTGTTCACCACCCATCACCTCATTAGCCATCAAAATACTGCCTTCTGTGTAATCATTACTGTTCGATAAAGTTGCTATATACGTACTAGTGCTTGGATATGAAGTTTGTAATCTATGAAATTTCAATCTGGAATGATGATGTTACTGTTCTGTTTTGTTTACCTTTATTCTATTATTTATTTATTTATTTGTTTGTTGTATTTATAACCCGCCCTCCCTGCAAGCGGGCTCAGAGCTGCTCACATTGCCTGGCACAGTGTGTCAAGGTTCATATACAGTCAAAACATTTAAGACTTAAAACATTTAAGACTGTTAAAACATTTAAACAATCAACGGTTTCCGATTCAAGCGCACTCAGTGATTATTAACCAAGATGGTGTAACATGTCATGCAGGCTCAAGCAATTACAGGCTCCTAAGCGGTTTGGCTCAATCTCGCTGCAGCCAGCCTCCACCACAGATATTAATAGTGGTCGTTGATGGTAATGTGGGCGGCTCCTAATTGAAAGCCTGGTGGAAGAGCTCCGTCCTGCAGGCCCTGCGGAACTGCACAAGATCCCGCAGGGCCCTGATTTCCTCCGGGAGCTCATTATACCAGTAAGGAGCCACCACTGAGAAGGCCCTGGCTCTAGTAGCCATGAGCCTGGCCTCCCTGGGGCCTGGAATAACCAGTCGGTGTTGTGGCTCCAACCGTAGTGCTCTCTGGGGTATATATGGGGAAAGGCGGTCCCTCAGGTATGTTGGACTCTGGCCATATAGGGCTTTAAAGGTAAGGACCAGCACCTTGAAGCGAATTCGGTATGCTATTAAGCAGCCAGTGCAGCATCTTTGGCACTGGCCGGAGACACATCAGTAGCTAGGGTTGCCAAGTGTTACCTACCTTGCCGGCGGGGGATTCCTGTGCGGCTCCCGGCGCACACGCATGCCGCATGCGCGTCACAGGGAAGTGACGTCATGACGCTGGGCACGCTGGGGCGGGGCCACGACAGCGCGTACCATAGAGTTTTCCCTTGTATGGCCGTGGGCCCGCCCCCAGCGTGCCCTGCGTCATGACGTCACTTCCCTTTGATGTGCACGCTGGGGCGGGGTTCCCCCCGGGGCCCGATTCCCCGACGTCGGGGAACGGGCCTCTGGGGCGGGGGGTTTTCCGCCCCCCAGGGGGACTTGGCAGCCCTATCAGTAGCCTGGCCATGGCGTTCTACACTAGCTGCAGCCTCTGGATTTGTGCCAAGGGCAGCCCCATGTAGAGAATAAAATTAATAAAATAATTAAAAATTAAACAAATAAAAAGTAAGCCTCTAACGCAGGGGTGTCAAGCGTAAGGCCCTGGAGCTGGAACCAGCCCCTCTGGGGCTCTTATGTGGCCTGTGAGCAACTAGTGCAAGGGAGGGAACAGGGGGCTGTTCAGGGGGGAGTGGGCGGAGTCACTCCACTTGTGGCTTCGGCACAGCAGAACGACCTCATCTGTAGCAGTCAAGCAGCCTGAGAGCGCCTGCCCATTGCTGCACCACTGGCTCTGTGGTTCACCCTCAACGGGTTTCCCTTTGCACCCCCCTCCCAGCCCATGGGGCCTTGCAGTGAGGATACACCAACTCAGAGCTTACCAGCTGCTTTCCTTCATGCAGTTTATATCTCCAGTACCTTGTAGGACAGCAGTGCAGATGGATACACTATTCTCCTGCCTGGAAATTGGGAACCCGAAAGTATTTGTGTGCTAAGAGCATGAGGTACTGCTTAATGATGCAGTCAGTGTGACCTTGGCAGTTGCGAAGGAGATAAGGAGCTGTGAGCTTGGAATCAACACATTCCAAGCTCTGAACGAATGCTTGTAATTTTCCCTTACGGAGGAAGAGGGAGGGAGAAGGGGGAAGAAAGATATAAAATAAAACGCTGGGGAGTGAAGAACTTCAGACAGCTTCCTGCAGACTTGTGTCCTGTCGTCTTTGCATCGCGTGAACCCTGCCCACACAACAGTACCTAGCATTATGTTTTATGCCATGCATGGCCTGACCCGACAAAGTGACATGAATGTCAGATCCGGCCATTGTAACAATTGAGTTTGATACCTCTGCTTGACCCCTTCCCTCGTGGAGATGTAGGGGAAAAGGCATATCTCTGCAAAATGAAAGCTGGGAATTCCGAGAACCAGCTTAAACTAGCATCACAATATTACAGTCTTATATCGATATTTTAGGGCCTTAAAAGGGGGGGGGATGCTGTGGCATTCTCCCGATGGGGGTGGGGGCTCACCCACTTATGGGGGCCCCGCTAAGCCGACTGCGGGGGGAACCCCGCCCCCCAAAGAGCCCCGTCTGCACCAACATGCCTGGTGAAATGATGACCCCCGAAGGTGGCATCATCGCACTGAGCATGTTGCGGGGGGGAGGGGGGGACATTCTAGCATTTGAGAAAAATTGCAGGGAAACATTCTAGCATTTGAGGGAAACTCTATGGTAACTAGGGTTGCCAAGTGGAACTTACCTTGGCGGCAGGGGACTCCTGGGTGGATCCCGGAGCGCGTGCACCGCACACACATCACCAGGAAGTGACGTTATGACGCTGAGAACGCTGTGGGCTGGGCCACGACCATACAAGGGAAAACCATAGAGTTTTCCCCTGTATGGCCGTGGCCCAGCCCCCAGCGTGCCCAGCGTGCCCGCGTCACTTCCGGGTGACGCACACGTCGGGGAGGAGTTCCCCCCGGGGCCCAATCTGGTGCCGCTGGGAAATGGGCCTCTGGGGCGGGGGTTTCCCTGCCCCCCGGGGGGACTTGGGATCCCTAATGGTAACCATAGTTTCCCTCAAATGCTAGAGTGTTCCCCTGCAATGTGCCCTGCATCGTGACATCACTTCCCAAAGACTCCAGGGCATGGAGAGGCACCTCCCCCCCCCCCCCCCCCATGTAAGCGCCCGGGGGGTGGAGGAGCACCCCCCCCCCCCCCCCCGCCTGATGATGAAAGCATCCTCTCTTGAAAATCCCCATTATTTAAGCCATGTGTGGAAGAAAATAAACTGGCTCCACAGTTGAAGTTATTGAGCGACAATCTGCCATCTCTAAGGCTTCCAAACTTGGGGTGTTGTTAAATATCAAAAGCACCACTGACTTCAGTGAAGGGAAAGAATTCTAGAAGGGCATTTGCCCTAGCTAGATGTTCTGCCCTCCCATCTGCAGTTATTCAAGGCAGATACAATAATACCCCCTACTCTGAAAGGCTATGCCTATGCCCCTTAAGAGAGGTCAAATCAGTAGAACATATGTTCTTCAGCTGCCCATTTTACAGGGAGGCTTGTTTTAAAATTATTACTCCATTAGTTGATAGGACACCTGGTCACACTAATACAAAGCAAGGCTTCACTGGCTCCTATCAGATAAGAACACAGAAATTCCATGTCCAGTTGCCAAGTTCTGTGCATTGATTCTTAGATTACGGGAATCGCATTTTAAAAGTTCATAAATTCAGATTTCTCTTTTTTTTTTTGTATTTTGTATATTATGACTGTTTTATGCTTACTCTGTACGTTGGTCCCAAGACTGCAATAATAAACTAAACTGGCTCCACAATGGTAAAAACGCCCAGGGAGGGCAGTCATGTGGAAGAAACCTGCCCAAGCTGATTCCAGTGCTTATGGATTGACTCCAGCATGCAGAAATGTAACTCCAGGATGCAGAAACGATCTTACTTAGAAATAAGACCCATTACACATCACTTTTAGTTTGCTGAACAGCTCATTTCTTCAAAGACACATGATTGTGACTGCATACAAGTAGCGTGTGGTACATATGTAGTGGTATGTGGGTGGTATGTGGGCAGGCCTGCAGCCACAAACGTGAGGAGGCATGAGTACATTGAGGCATCCTATGGCTGAAAATTGATTCATTTGAAATGTGGTCTAGGAGGAGAGTTTTATGGATACTGTTTCATGGAGGAGACTGGATTTATACCTCGCCCTTCACTTGGGAGTCTTGGAGAGGCTTACAATCGCCTTTCCCTTCCCCTCCCACAACAGACACCCTGTGAGGTAGGTTGTACTGAGTGAGCTCTGACAGAAACTGCTCTTGAGAGAGCAGCTCTGAGAGAACCGTGACTGACCCAAGGTCACCCAGCTGGCTGCAAGTGGAGGAGTGGGAAATCAAACCTGGTTCTCCCAGATTAGAGTCCACCGCTCTTAACCACTACACCACCCTGAGCCTGCTCTTGCAGGGAGGGCGGGGTAAAAGTCAAACAAATAAAAAAATAAATACATACACCAAACTCGCTCAAGAAACAAGGCTTTATTTAGGAACTAATCAATTGCATAAGAAGAGAAGAGTTAGACTTAATTGCCTTCTGGCTGAGAGTTCCAGAAGAAAAGCCTCAAAGTCGCATTCTGCAGACAGACAAGGAGTTCCTTTGGAAAGAAGGTACTCCCCTTACGGTTCTGTCTAGCTAGATTTTGCTGCCCCCTGCAGGATCTTTCTTTCTTGCACACAAGGCATTGCTTCATTCCAAAGGGCACGAGGTAGACAGAGATTGTTCACTGGTGAGTAAAAGACTTCCTGCACGTGCCCAAGGGTACATATCCCATTATTTATGCAAGTTACAGCAAGGTGATTTGTGATTAATGATTAAAATATGCCATCTTGAGTGAAACTGGGCATTCTGAACACCGTGACACATTTATGACTTAGTGGTCCACACAGTTTCATCTTGTTCACCATGGCGTTTAACATCTGCATGAACACCTGTGAGTAATATGGGGATATTGGAGTAATGTGACACTAGTATAAGAATGATAATCATCTCTATTTCTCCTTAAAAAAAGCTGAATGAGGTAGGTCTGTATAAGTCCTGAACGGGTCCCCAGAGAATGTAATGGGATGGGTACACACTAGGGATGGGCATGGACCCACAAACGAACCCCGGTTCGAGCACAATCCAGGCTGATTCGTGGTTTGCGAACCAGGGGTTCAGGTGAACGTGTCTCCCATGATCCGCCCACAAACCTCCATGTTTTTCGTGGAGGTTTGTGAGGTTCATGGGAGACACGCTCTTGGGTTCAGAAGGCATTTAAATGCCTTTGGAGCTTACTTTTGGGTCCGGCGGCCCACCCGGAAGTGAGCTCTGAATGCATTTAAATGCTGTCGGAGCCCACCACCAGCCCACATGAGCTCCATACAAAAGATATGGTGGGTGGAAAGGAGAGAAGGAAGCAGAAGAAGAGAAGGAAGAGGAGGAGGAGATTGGATTTATACCCTGCCCTTCACTCAGAGTCTTAGAGTGGCTTACAAACTCCTTTCCCTTCCCCTCCCCACAACAGACACCCAGTGAGGTAGGTGGGGCTGAGAGAGCTCTGACAGAAACTGCTCTTTTTCAAGAACAGCTGTATCAGAACTATGGCTTGACCAAGATCATCTAGCACGTGCAAGCAGAGGAGTGGGGAATCAAACCCGGTTCTCCAAGATTAGAGTCCGCGCACTTAACCACTACACCAAACTGCCCCCCCCCCAAGTCATTCTGGGTCCCCGGTTTTTCAATATATCTAATTCTCAGTGTGGCTAAATCTGTGGATACTGAAATCTAGAGCCTGGAGCCAAGAACAAACAAGAGCGAGCTTTCTATAAACTTGAGAAAAGCTTAAGGTTTGCAGAAAAATCTGATCTCTCTCTTTCTTCTCTCATTAATCCATCAATCCACTGCAAGTTAACTTCCCAAAATGACAGTAGCAGTGACAGCCAACTTTAATAAATGAATGCCCTCTAGTGGCCATTCTGCAGGTTTCCAGGCTATCACAACAGTACAGGTCGCCATCAAGCCTTAGGTCGAATCGGCATTCATATCTTCATGTCAGCAAGCTGCCAAGTGTTTTTCTGTTTCCCTTTCATGCGCATTCCTTCCCTTGCACTTAATTGCCTCGCTGCAGCAACGCGTATCTTTCAAGGTCACTGGAGGAGTTGCTGGAGAAGTTGCTTTGGCTATCCCTAGGATGAGTCGTGGGAAGCTTTACCTGTTATGTTTGTTGTAGCCGTTTGTTCTCATGCCTAATGCCCACGTGCGGGAACCCCGGTTATTGGGTCTTGCTGATTTGAATGTACTATAACCTGTCATGCACCTAGATCACCCGCCATTCCTAACAGTGTTCCTGTCTACGCATCTATAGCTTCAGTAAAAGTAAAACCTTCTAAGAAGTGTGTGCCTCGTTGTTGCTGTGGGTCCTGACACTTCTGCAGCTTTGGCACCGCTCTTAGGTAAAGGTAAAAGTTCCCTTGCTCGAAAGCCAGTCCAATCCGACTCTAGGGTTGCGGTGCTCATCTCCGTTTCAAAGCCGAAGAGCCAGCGCTGTCTGAAGACGTTTCTGTGGTCATGTGGCCGGCATGACTAAACACCAAGCCGCACGGAACGCTGTTACCTTCCCACCGAAGTGGTACCTATTTATCTACTTGCAATTTCTTGCTTTCGAACTGCTAGGTTGGCAGGAGCTGGAACTAGAGACGGGAGCTCACTCCGTCATGCGGCACACTCAGGTCTCAAACTGCTGAACTACTGACCTTCCACAGCCTGCAGTCTACATCTCTTTCGGGTTCATTCTCCTACTGTATTGTTATAATTTTTGCTGTCTGCATTATCTTATGGCCCTATGGTTTCGACTTCGTTGTGATTGTGGCGTCTCCAGGGCCGGCCTGTCATAGACAAAATTTAGGCAGTTGCATATGGGCACCGGCTTGACGAGGGCGCCGCTCAGGCCTGCCTGCTGACCCAACTTCCCCTGCCCTCCCTTCCCTCGCCTCGCACCCTGCTCGGCCATCAACTGTGTAGGAAAGTTGGTTAATGAGTGTCTCGCCGCGCTCCCTCCACCGCTCCCGATCCTCCAGTGCTGCTGCACATTTGCCACTGTTGGAAGGCTTGCTCGACTCCGCCCGCTTGACTCCCCCCCCCCAACACACACACGCACCTGGGAATAAGCTGTGGCTGCCTCTCTTCTTCGGCACCTGGGAGACCAGTTGAAGGTGCATGGCCTTGCTGGAGGGAGGGAGGGATGGTCTCCGGTGGCTGCAGCGAGGGGAGGATGGAGGGCAGAGATTAACTGGAACCCGGAAGCCGTTGCAGTCGCTTGGCTGGTGGTCAGGAGCAGGCGGAGGAGGAGAGGCACTCCTCACTGCGTGTCTTGCCTGAAATCCCCTCCCATATGCTACAGCTTGGCTTGGTGCCAGAAGGGACCTAAAGAGGCCAGGCTTGCTGCCACAAGGGCCAGGTCCTTTTCAGTGGCGGCTCCTACCTGGTGGAATGAGCTCCCGGAGGAGATCAGGGCCCTGCTGGACCTTTTACAGTTCTGCAGGGCCTGCAAGATGGAGCTCTTCCACCAGGCTTTTGAGTAGGAGCCGCCGCCGCCA
>NW_015165273.1:215818-245606 GCF_001447785.1 Gekko japonicus | reverse complement strand
CAGAAACTGGTGGGCGCACGGGGGGGGGGGGGCACCAGAAGATATCGTCCCCTTCCATGTAAAAAAAACCTGGGGGTCTCACTGCATCAACTGGATCTGGTTTCAAGCACTCCAAGGCCCCTCCCTGCTCTTGATCTGCAAGCAGACAAAACATTCAAACGTTTTCCACCAGGAGGCACATGTGTTGAATTCTCAGAATAACCGGGCTACTTTGGGTGGAGGGGTTGGAGGCACACCTTTTTCATCCTACCCTCAACCCCCTCCCTTTTGTTATGTGGTGTTGGAGGATGTTTCCGGCTTATTTAGCTGGGCGCCAACACCGTTGCACACATTCAGCTCAAGGCATTATGGGTAGAAGAAGCACATGTTAGCTATTGTGAGCAGAACAGCAACCAAGAAGGAGAAATTCCCCCATTACTGAAGAGACTGGTTGTCACGCAGAACACAGACCAGAACACGCGTGGTGTGGCGACTGAAAGCCAGAAAGAGTGATCCCTGGTGGCCAGCGGTGAAACAACAGAGGCGGCCATCGCCAGCAGGAAAGAGGCGCGGAAGACGTCATCTCCCGGCGCGACGGAGCCGACTGGACACAGCTGGGGCCAGGGAGAGCGGATTCGTGCGCCAAAAAAGCAGCCACACACCGGAAGCACCAGAGGAAGGAGAGACGTCCCGCTGGACTGAGGGCTGAGAGACATCTGCAGCCGAAGAAGCCGGAGGCCGGAGAAGAACCGTCACCACCTAGGGTGCTGGTAGGATGACCCAACCCCTGTATGAATTGTGGCCGTAGTTAGGGAATGTAACAGGTGACTAGCACTACAAATTGTAAACCGCCCAGAGACCCCCATGGGGGGGGGTTAGGGCGGTATATAAATCGAATAAATAAATAAATATGCATCTTAATTGCTGTTTCCTGTTGATGGTATCTTTTCAGCCTGGTAAAGCCAAGATTCATCAGCACAACAAAGAGATGTCCTGAAGCTGAGACTTCACACCTGGCCAGATGGAATTCCATGAGATAGAGCGTAGAGTTTCAAATATCGCCCCACCCATAGAATACCTGCCCCTCTCCCCATGCACCAATGGGGAACAGCTATGGGATGGACTTGTAAGTGGGTGGGATTGCAGTTTGGCAAGGTGCCACCCACCTGGAGTTTCAACTATAAAACGCAAAGACCATGCGTTAAGGTCTTTGCTAGCCACATTCTACCATCGACGCAAAGACCATGCTTCAGGCTAGCCACCTCTCCTCTCATCAACTCCTTTGTACTGTTGGGAGATGAACTTAAATATTTGCTTTTGTGTATTTGTATTTGCTGACACACACACATACATCCATGGACTGTGCCCACAAACCCCTACAGGCTTGAGAAAAGCTGTTTGCATTGCACGCCGTGATTGCTTCACCTGGAAGACGCTTTGCTTGCATTCTATGCTAATGGAGTTTGCACACCCACAGCCCAATAACAACTTGTGAAATAATAGGATGTGTTGGAGACCATTGGTCATGCGAGCTAAATAAATTGGTTTGTGTTATATAGCCTTACTACAACCCTGTAGGGTAGGCTGAGTGAATGGCTCAAAATCACCTAGAAAGCTACAGTGGATTCGAACCCAGGTCTCCTTGGTGGTAGTCCAAAATTACAACTGCAACACCACATTGACTCAGTTATTGACATATTGGTTCCAAAATTGGAATCTTTTATTCTAAGAACTTACCATCAGCTTCATCATGTTCCCCATCTTGAATCTTTTCTTCTTCCTCCCCTTCTAGATGTGATTCCTTATCCCCATTTCAGCAGCAACTGCTTCCCCCCCCAGCCTCCACCCTTAAAATCCTGGTCAGATTCACTTTTTCGAGCCTCCCCCTCCCTCCAATCTCCCGGTATTCCCTTCCAAAATGAGGGTTCATGCTGTGGCCCCCATTTTTTTGGGGGGGGAGACCCTGATTTTTGCAAGCATCTCTCTTTTGCAAAGATCGGGGGAGGGGGGAAGGGAGGGGAAAGGGAAGCTTCGGGGAATCGACCCACCACATCCAGAGTCCTCCAAACGCAAGTAAGAAGAATCCCTTCTGTGAAAATAAAGATGGCCACTGTGTTAAAAAAAACCAAACCCAACAACCCCAAACCAACTCCAGAAAGCCCTCGGTCGCTCAGGAAGCAGGGGAAACGCTCGCACATCTCCGTCGGTCGCAGATCCCTTTTCTGGAAAGCGTGGCAGCCCAGAGAGAGCCGAACAACAACATCTATCTATATAAATCTTTTTTTAAAAAATGAAAAATAAAAATAACAGATCCCTTTTCAATGCGCCACCTTGCATTTATTTCAGAAACGGGGAAAACCTCCCTCGTTTTTGCAAAGAGAAAACCAGCCCGGGTGAAAGAGACCGACGAGGGTACTAGGACTACCCTCGTCGCTATTACTGTGATGTCACAGCCTGGTGTTCAGGCTTTCCATATAGGAGGTGGTGCAAGAGCTCCCCCACAGGGTTTTCGCTCTCGGGGACAAGAAGGGGCGGAGCGCAAGGATTAGCCCACCCCTCCTCCGTTGCCTGGTAGGCTGAGTCGGCATGAAAGACAGGCAGGTGGTGGGCGGGGTGGTGGGCAAAGCATTCCCTTCACTGAGAGGAAACCCCCCCGCTGGGTTAGGGGAGGGGGAGTGGCCTGTCCTCCACGCAGCCCTTGAGGGGTGGGACGAGTAGCGGCTGACGTCACTGCTGACGAGAAATTGGAGTTTCCCTCCTCTTCCCACACCCCATGCCCCCACCCCACCCCAGTCTCCTACTTGTGGGACTCAAGAGCGGGTGGGAGAAAAAGAGGTGGCTGGCTGCTTTCCTCACTACTGGCAGCGGAGTCCGATTTCTCCCAGAAGGATGCGCTCGATGGCCGGCCGGCCTGTGTCGATAGACAATGCTGAAAGTGGAGGGGGGGGGGGGGGGTACAGTGTTCCCTCTAAGCTGAGCAAGTGTGAGCCAGCTCACAGTTTTTTAGCCTCCAGCTCACACGTTTTTTGTCTCCGCTCGGGACGTAGGGCTCCAGGGCAAGCAAACTGATGGAGTATCCAAATGGCTCGCTCACGACTTTCATGCCAGCAGCTCACAAAGTAGGATTTTTGCTCACAAGACTCCACAGCTTAGAGGGAGCTGAGTTGGTGTGAGCCAGCTCACAGTTTTTTAGCCTCCGGCTCACACGTTTTTTGTCTCAGCTGGGGAAGGCGGGCTCCAGAGCAAGCCAAGTTGATGCAGCAGGCAAATGCCTCGCTCACAACTTTAATGCCAGGAGCACACAAAGCAGAATTTCTGCTCACAGGACTCCACAGCTTAGAGGGGAGCATTGGTTGGGGTTGGCGAAAGGGTTTGGGAGAAGGCTGTGCTCTCCCGTGATCATCAGCTAGGGTCTCCATGGTGGAACCGAAGTATCTGAAGAAATGGGTGTGCACCAGTGTTCCCTCTAAGCTGAGTTGGTGTGAGCTAGCTCACAGTTTTTTATTCTCCAGCTCAACACATTGTTGTGCTAGTTCAGGAAGGAGGGCTCCAGAGCAAATTAATTGGTGCAGTAACCAAATTGCTTGCTCACAGCTTTAATGCTGGTAGTGCACAGAATAGAATTTTTGCTCACACGACTCCATAGCTTGGAGGGAGCACAGGCATGCACACGAAAACGGATGGGATAAAACTTGATTGGCCTTAAAGGTGCCACTGGACTCCAACTTCGTTCTCTGGCTTCGGACCAGCACGGCTATCTATCTGAAACTGTGGTATTAGTGAGTTTTTACTGAGTAAAGCATGCTGCCAGAGCCAGGTTTTTTTGCACACTAGGCCAGATTACCTTCTTGCGCCCCTCCCCCACCCACCAATTTTCAAACATAAATGTATTTTAGGTAGAATAGAATGACAGGCCTCAGAATGGAATTACAGCCCCTGGGGGGTAGCAGGAGTGTTCTGGGAGTGGAATGACAGGCCCCAGAGTGGAATGACAGCCCTGGGGGTAGCGGGAGTTTTCTGGGAGTGGAATGACAGGCCCCAGAGTGAAACAACAGCCCTGGGGGTAGCAGGAGTGTTCTGGGAATGACAGACCCCAGAGTGGAATGACAGCCCATGGGGGTAGCAGGAGTATTCTGGGAGTGGAATGACAGGCCCCAGAGTGGAATGACAGCCCCTGGGGGTAGCAGGAGTGTTCTGGGAGTGGAATGACAGGCCCCAGAGTGGAATGACAGCCCCTGGGGGTAGCAGGTGTGTCCTCGGACTGGAATGACAGACGCCAGAGTGAAACGACAGCCCCTGGGGGTAGCAGGAGTGTTCTGGGAGTGGAATGACAGGCCCCAGAGTGGAATGACAGCCCCTGGGGGTAGCAGGTGTGTCCTCGGGCTGGAATGACAGACATTAGAGTGGAATGACAGCCCCTGGGGGTAGCAGGAGTCTTCTGGGACTTGAATGACAGGCCCCAGTGTGGAATGACAGCCCCTGTGAGTACCTTTCCTGGCATTCACCAAGTGTTTTTAGGGAAAGGGTGGGACCACTTAGGGCATTTGCCAAGCAGGGCTTCTCAGTAACAACTAGATATCCGAATGGCTGGGCAGATTAAAATATTGTTTCAGTAGCAGCTGCCATAAAAGTGTTGGTTTTATTCTCTTTCACTCTCTTTTCTGTTGTATTTTTTGAAACTATCCCTCTTCTCCCCTTTGCTTTGGCCTCCCCTCTGTATGTGCGGCTCTGCCTCTTGCAGCAGGCAATTGGGGTTGCACCCACCACCCTGTGTCAAAATCCCAAAGGTGCCCACAGGATCAAAAAAGTTGGAGACCCCTGCTCTAGCCACCGAACCACATGTGATTCAGTTGGAGAAGTAGAAGATCCTTTTCTCATATTGTTCCAATGGTCCAGTCACAAGTCCCCCCCCCCCCAAGCTTTAATGCCAAAAATTAATGCAATCTGAGTAGTCACAGAATTCATTGGAGTGGCTCTAGAGGTACATTTTACAGACTTTTTTCACAGTGGCCTGCGGAAGAAGAAGAGAGATTGGATTTATACCCCGCCCTTCACTACCCCAGGGAGTCTCAGAGCGGCTTACAAACTCCTTTCCTTTCCCCTCCCCGCAGCAGATGCCCTGTGAGGTAGGTGGGGCTGAGAGAGCTCTGACAGAAACTGCTCTTTTTCAAGGACAGCTGTTATCAGAACTAGGGCTTGCCCAAGGTCATCCAGCCAGATGCAAGTGGAGGAGTGGGGGAATCAAACCCGGTTCTCCCAGATTAGAGTTGGCGCACTGAACCACTACACCAAACTGGAATTCCACACAAGGCAGCAACTCAATCTCTAGGGCCCGCCCCCCCCCCCCCCCAATCCAACCTCACCTGAACTCTTTTACAGGGCCAGACAGTCAGTGTCCAATTACAGTCCACTCCTGCCATTCTTATGCTAAAAGGGCACGTGTTCATCTTTTGGATGAATGGAGTCACATACATTCAAGGAGTCATCAGTCAAAGCCATCTCTCAGTGGGGCTCCACTTTGAATGTGTGCTTACAAAGGGTTGGTACTAGTGTCAACAGAGTGCCATTTGATAAAATAGAGGCTAGCACATGAAATTAAAAGACGCCTGCTCCTTGGGAGGAAAGCGATGGCAAACCTAAACAGCATGATAAAAAGTAGAGACATCACCCTGCCAACAAAAGCCCGCAAGGTCAAAGCAATGGTATTCCCAGTAGTCATGTATGGCTGCGAGAGTTGGACTATAAGGAAGGCCGAGCGCCGAAGAATAGATTCTTTTGAACTATGGTGCTGGAGAAGACTCTTGAGAGTCCCTTGGACTGCAAGGAGATCAAATCAGTCAATCCTAAAAAAAATCAACCCTGACTGTTCCCTGGAAGGCCAGATAATGAAACTGAAGCTCAAATACTTTGGCCACCCAATGAGAAGGGAGCCCTCACTGGAGAAGACCCTGATGCTGGGAAAGATTGAAGGTCAAAGAAGACGGGGACGGAAAAGGATGAGATGGTTAGACAGTGTCATAGATGCAACAAACATGAAATTTAGCCAACTTCAGAGGACGTCGGAAGACAGGAAGGCCTGGCGTGATCTGGTCCATGGGGTCGCGAAGAGTCGGACTCGACTGTGCGACTGAACAACAACAAAAAAAGCACAAGGGGAGCTTGATTACTGTTAAAGAACAAACTTCTGCATAAGGATTTAGGAGACACCGGCCCATTCTGCATCTAGCATTTGCTCCACTGTTTCACCCAACCCACCCTTGGAACAGAAATTCCCACTTTCACTTTGATTGATTGTCAGATTTTATGGCAGTGTCCAGACTGCACGCTGTTTTCACTTCATTTGATCTGTCAGCTTTATGGTAGCGGTCTGCATAGATTTATGGCCATTCAGAGGAGACTCTGCAGTCCATAGGGCTTTGGCCTGGGGTATTAAAATGTGGTTTAGAGTTGCATGTTTTGTTTTGTTTTTCTGTTCCATGGTGGGTTTGGTAAAACAATGGAGCAAATGCTGGATGTGGAATGGGCGTTGCCTTGATTTACCATGGTGTTTATTACTCATTTCAAAACCTGGGGTTGACGTGACGGGAAAAACGCAGAGGCCAATTCTGCTGCCACATACACCCAGACAAAAAGTCAATGGCCCTAAGGACATCAACAACAACACCTCAGGCTTATACTCCCGCTCATCTTCCTGCATTGTTTGCACCATTAAACGCTGACAACGCTGTTCAGTTTCCCAAATTGGACATGCATGTAAAACTGTATGACAAAGGATAAGTGGACACAAAGCTGACATGGAGTTTCAAAACTGAGAATCCACGTAGGATAACATATCAACCTCCCAGGGCACTCGACAGGGGAACTCTGTGGGTGTTTCATTTCAGAATAATTTAATAAACAGAGTGAAACAGGAGATTGTGGAATTGAATGTTATAACAACAATCATGACAGTGTTACCCCCAGGTCTTAACAGAGATATTGTCCTCTCATTGTGGTACGCTCAATAAGTCATTCTGTTCTTATACCCAGAAATTAAACTTTGCAGGTCTTATCAAGGCCACTGGATTCACACTTGACTCTAGCATCTTTTGTTAACTCCTTCATTATCCATAGGACAACCATTGCAAGTGTCCGTGGGATGCTTTCAGCAGTGAAATAACTTACTAAACAAAAAAACCACGGTGACTTTTTGTGATATGTTTTCCCCCCCCCAACCTATCTCAGAAGTCTTCCTTAGTCTTCTTGCAGCCAGCTGTTAGAAATAGAATGTCAAACTGCATGGGTAGGGCAGGGTTGCCAACCCCCAGGTGGTGCCTGGATATCTGCAGGTGTCGTGATCTGCAGATTCAGATGGGTGGGCCTTTTGGTTTGCAGACCCAGAACAATGTTTGAGACCGGTGGCACCTTTTCAAGAAACTCCAAGTTCCAAGGGGGTGGAAAACTCTTAATGCTCTTCTTGGAGGCTTCCATAGGGATCTTGCCCTCTGCTCTTCCCCAGTAGCATATTGGACACCATCCGACCTGAGGGGAAACAGGCAAACGTCTCAGGGTAGGGCAGCATTGCCAACCTCCAGCCGGTTCCTAGATAGCTGAAGGTATGACAGGTGTTCCGCAGATTGATGTCGTTAGGCTTTTTTGTCTGAAGTCCCAGAACAAAGTTTGAGTATGGGGTCATTTCCTGCAGGAGCGCACAGGAGCAGAGCTCCGGCAGTAAAGAGCCCAGGGGGCGGGCACATGCAACAAGCCCCACCCCCTGCTCCCAGCAGCCCTCAGTCAGAGCAAGAAGCAGTCAGGTAAGATGCAGAGTTCCCCCCGGCTCCCTGGTCCAAAACAGTCTAGTAGCACCTTTAAGACCAAGTTTTATTCAGGTACAAGCTCTCCCTCCTCTGCGAGGACAGATCTGCACGTTTCCCCCCCCCCATAGCAAGCAATCCAAAACAGTCCAGTGGAGCCTGAGCAGTGGGTGTTGCCTTCTGACACATTTCTGGTGATGTCAGGGGGTGTGGCATATGCAAATAAGGTATGCTAATGAGTTATGCTAATGAGCTCCTGCACCTCTTTTTCTGCGAAATGACCCCTGACAGGAGCCCCTTTTTAAGAACCTCCAAGTTCTGGGGGCTCTCTCACGGATCACTCCCTTGATGTGGTGAGGGGGCTTGCATGGTTCAATGAGGCTGTGGGCTATGCCGTGGAGGGCCACCCAGGATGGACAGGGCACAGTGGGGAACTCAGACAAAACGTGATCCGCTGGAGAAGGAAATGGTAACCCACTCCAGTATCTTTGCCAAGAAAACCCCATGGACAGTAACAAAAGGCTAAAAGATATGACGCCGGAAGATGAGCCCCTCAGGACGGAAGGTGTCCAATATGCTACCGGGGAAGAAGATGGAGGAGGGGGGAGACCGTTTCACTCCTAGCTTCCGCTTCTATGCCTCAGGGACAACCATAGAGGCTACTGTGCCGCCACCTAGAGATGGCCACTTCAGAGGGGCGTGGAGACAACCACGTGGTTCGGGGGCCCACTCCAGAGCCGCCATTGCTTTGTGTGGGGGGGTGTCACCTGTGAAGGGCGGACAGTCCACCAGCTGACCGTTAACCTCAACTGTTATTGCGAATGACGAGCCTTCGGGGAAAGGCGGGTAGGAGCCATTCTCGGTGGAAGCGTCTCTCCGCTCGCAGTGGCAAGACCTCCCTCACAGGGTTTTCGCCATCAGGGACAAGAAGAGGCAGAGCAGAGAACTTAGACCAAGCGTGATCCCCTGGAGAAGGAAATGGCAAACCACTCCAGGATTTTTGCCAAGAAAACCGCATGGACAGTATCAAAAGTCTAAAAGATATGACGCCGGAAAATGAGCCCCTCATGTCAGAAGGTGTCCAATATGCTACTGGGGAAGAGCAGAAAGAGTGAAGTAACCCCAGAAAGAGTGAAGCGGCTGGGCCAAAGCCGAAAGGACGCTCAGTTGTGGATGTGTCTGATGGTGAAAGGGAAAGTCCGATGCTGCAAAGAACAATACTGCATGGGAACCTGGAATGTAAGATCTATGAATCAAGGTAAGTTGGATGTGGGCAAAAATGAGATGGCAAGACCGAACATCGACATCTTGGGAATCAGTGAACTAAAGTGGACAAGAATGGGCAAACTGAACTCAGAGGACCATTATATCTACCACCGTGGCCAAGAATGCTGTAGAAAAAATGGTGTGGCCTTTCTAGTCAACAGGAGAGTGAGAAAGGTGGTAATGGGATACAGTCTCAAAAACAACAGAATGATCTCAGTCGGAATCCAAGGCACACCATTCAGCATCACAGTAATCCAAGTCCACAACCACTGACAGAAGAGGCTGAAGTAGACCGGTTCTATGGAGACCTACAACACCTCCTAGAACTAATACCAAAAAAAGGCGTCCTTGTTATCATAGGGGACTGGAATGCTAAAGTCAGAAGTCAAAAGGTAACTGGAATAACGGACAAGTTTGGTCTTGGAGAACAAAATGAAGCCGGGCAAAGGCTGACAAAGTTGAGTCAAGAGAACACGCTGGTCATAGCAAAGACCCTCTTTCAACAACCTAAGAGGCAACTCTGCACATGGACATCATCAGATGGGCAACACCGGAATCAGATTGATTATATTATTTGCAGTCAAAGATGGAGAAGCTCTATACGGTCAGTAAAAACATGACCTGGAGCTGAATGCTGCGAAGTCTGCGCTTGTCAATGAGTCTGTGTTCTGACTTGTAAACAGGAATGTGCCTGATTTGTGACTGTTGAGTCATTCTCAAATCTCCCTGTAAATTCTTGAATTTACAGGAAGGTTCACTGCCATCCTTTTATCTTTTGCAATGCGTCCAGTCACAGGTGTGAATGTATATCCTTGGATGGTTGGACTGTCATTCTACTCTGAGGCTTCTCATCCCAGTTCCAGAACACTCCTGCTACTTCCAGGGGCTGTCATTCCATTCTGGGGACTGTCATTTCAGTCCCAGAATACATCTGTAACCCCCCTGGGGCTGTCATTCTACTCTGAGGCCTGTCATTTCAGAACACTCCTGCTACTTCCAGGGGTTGTCATTCCATCTGGGGCCTGTCATTCCAGTCCCAGAACACATCTGCTACCTCCCAGGGGATGTCATTCCAGTTAGTGGTTTCTCATTCCAGTTTCAGAATACTCCTGCTACTTCCAGGGGCTGTCATTTTACTTTTGTGGTCTCTCAGTCCAGTTCCAGAACACACCTGCTTCTACAAGGGGCTGTCATTCCATCTGGGGCCTGTCATTCCAGTTCCGGAACACATCTGCTACCCCAGGGGCTGTCATTCCACTTTGTGGTTTCTCATTCCTGTCCCAGAATACTTCTACTACCCCCTTGGGCCGTCATTCAACTCTGTGGCCTTTCATTCCAGTCTCAGAACACATCTGCTGTCCCCAGGGACTGTCATTCCACTCTGGGGCCTGTCATTCTAGTCCCAGAATGCTTTTGCTACCCCCAGGGGATGTTATTCCACTCTGGGCACTCTGTTACTCCCAGGGACTGTCATTCCAATCCTAGTCTATTTGGGCCTAGAGACATTAGTGAAAAATCCACATGGATGGTGTACATATATAAAACAATTAAAATTTATATTATTATTCTCAGGTTCCCAGTCAATCCATTCTCAAACCAGGCTTTCTTTGAAGAGAAGTTTATTGGTAACAGATTTGGAAAGTTGCAAGGATGAGACTAAGGCACAAAATGAAAGTAGTCCAGTGTATAGTCACAACAATCCACATTCCAATCAATCATCATTCACACCAACCCCCCCCATTGCACTATGACCCATAGAGAATACATTGGTCAACTAGTCATGTGAAAGTCTTATCTTCAAGGCCAAAGCATTGGAAGAACTCCTCCTCGAGGCATCCGTGTTATGAGAAAGATGTTACAAAGCAAGGCAGCTCTACTCCCCCATTCACACCTCCAGACACCTTGATACTCACACTTTCCCATAGGAATTACATGGCAAAGCAAAGGGATAGAAACCAGATGGCTACCATAAAATACAAAGAACAGCAAAGGCCATAAACCAGCCGGAATCTAACTATTGTTGTTGTTGTTGTCCTTCAGTCACACAGTCAAGTCCGACTCTTCACGACCCCATGGACCAGATCTCGCCAGGCCTTCCTGTCTTCCGCCGTCCTCTGAAGTTTGCTCAATTTCATGTTCATTGCATCTATGACACTGTCTAACCATCGACCTTCCTTATAGTCCAGCTCTCGCAGCCATACATGACTACTGGGAATACCATTGCTTTGACCATGTGACCTGACAATCTCTTAGCCTCACTCATTCCTGTCCACTTTAGTTCACTGATTCCTAAGATATCAATGTTCAGTCTTGCCATCTCTTTTTTGACCACGTCAAGCTTACCTTGATTCATAGATCTTACATTCCAGGTTCCTATGCAGTATTGTTCTTTGCAGCATCGGACTTTCCTTTCACCATCAGACACATCCACAACTGAGCGTCCTTTCAGCTTTGGCCCACTCGCTTCACTCTTTATGTGGTTACTTGTACTTCCCCCCTGCTCTTCCCCAGTAGCATATTGGACACCTTCCGTCCTGAGGTGTCTCCTGGCGTCATATCTTTTAGCCTTTTGATACTGTCCATGGGGTTTTCTTGGCAAAGATACTGGAGTGGGTTGTCATATCACAACAACAACAATAAGAAGAAGAAGAAGAAGAACAACAACAACAACAATAATAACAACAACAACAACAACAACAACTAAATACAGGCTGTAGATGTGTAGGGGTGGAAGCTTCTAAAAACATGTGCAAAAGTTGACAAAAAAAATATTACCGGAAAGGTATCTAAGGTGAAAATAGAAAGTGATGTAATCAGTGCCAAAATCAAAGCATCATGTTGGAAAAAAAATGAACATGTTTTTTTAATGAGGGAAGACAGCTCAAAAAAAGTTATTTAAATATACCATTTCATAAAATGCAAAAGCTGCAGGCTATCGATTCTTAGTTTAGTAATGAAAATTAAATTTTAAAAAAATATTGGTAAAGGTTAAGATGATTGTTAGATAATTTCCAAAATAAAAGTGGAGTTCATGGGAACGGAACTCGGATTATGGACTAAAAGCTTAGCTGATTGTACCACAAGCTCTGCCATACCAAAGGGAGTGATCAATGAATACTAGGAATGCTGTTGACCACAGACAAGTGTGAAATGTTGAGCATAATAAATGGCACGCCCAACAGTCCACAAGTGAGCTCACGTTACATGATACCCTGTTGATCAGTTCTGAGCATAGAATTAAGGAGCATTTAAAATAGCATCCGTTGCAAAATGCAGCAGATGACTGGAATACACCCTTGTTGGTGAAAAAGTAAAAATGTTCTGTTTATGGGGTCAGAATAAAATTAGCTGTAGAACAAAGATTTTTAATAAAGATTTTTAAAAAACCGCACACAAATGACAACAACATGTGGACCCCGCCGGGAGAAGAGAGAAGGCGCTGCCAACCGGGTGTCGATAGGGAAGTCCCTCCCCTTGTGAAATGTGGCCTTAGGTAGGTCTAATCACTACTATAGATTTTTCACTACTATAGATTTTTTCACTACTATAGATTTTTAATAAAGATTTTTTTAAAAACCGCACACACATGACAACAACATGTGGACCCCGCCGGGAGAAGAGAGAAGGCGCTGCCAACCGGGTGTCGATAGGGAAGTCCCTCCCCTTGTGAAATGTGGCCCTAGGTAGGTCTAATCACTACTATATAGTAGTAAGTCTGTAAACTGCTCTGAGACCCACTAGGGGTTATGGGCGGTATATAAGCCTCATGTAAATAAATAAATAAAATAAATTGACATGATGAAAAAATACTTAACAGGAATTGAACCTGGAGTCAATTGATTCATAGGCAGGAACTTACTGATTGATCCACAGAACAGTCTTGGAGGCAGAATGAACTTTACAGCTATCCAAGTGTATATAACAAGATTTCTGTACTTGTATGATCTTACTTCTGTGATTAAAAGACTTCTTTTGTACTCTACTATCATTACTCTAGCATGGGGATCATACTATGGCTTGTAAGGCACGTTTTTGTATCTTCTACTAATGAAGTATGACTTGCAGGCCCATGCACTTTATATCTACTACTAGCAGTAAAGCCCATTGTGAAAGCAATACAACGAGATCTAGAAAGATGTGATGTGTAATGAATGCATAGGCTGGAAGCAGGTTAAGTACATATTAGGAGTATGTAATAGAAAGGAACAAATGTGGAAGTAAAGTTTCACATACCTTATGTTACACAATACCTGGTGTCCAAAGTCACACAGTGTGGGCCAGAAAATGGAGCACACAGGTCTCCATGGAGTCATTTCAACAATTGGGCACCCTCAATTGCTCCATCTAAGCTGTGATGTCTTGTGGGCAAAAGTTCTGCTTCTCAGCTAACCATCAACGTACCGTTATCTGCAGCTGACTTCTGCCCGGCCTCCCTCCTGGAGATCAGTAGTAATTTTGAGTAATCTCCACCCCTCACCTGGAAATTGGCAACAATGGTTCCCCAGGAGGGAATGGCTGGTTTGGAGGGTGGAGACTATGGCATTGTACCTGTCTGACGTCCTACCCCTCCTCAAACTTCACCCTCTCCTGGCTCCACCCATCAAATCTCCAGGAATTTCCCAACGTGGAGTGGGCAACCCTATCTCCTTCCCAACCAAGCAGCAACCTGCCATTATCTGCCCCTCTGATTTCAGCATTCCATCTCCTCCCCCCACCCTCCTGGAGATCAGTTGTAATTCTGAGTGATATCCACCCCTCACCTGGAGATTGGCAACAGTGGTTCCTCAGGAGGGAATGGCTCTCCAGGTTCCATCCCTCAAATCTCCAGGAATTTCCCACCTGGAGTTGGCAACCCTATCTCCTTCCCACCAATCATCAACCTACTTTTATTTCCCCCTCACTGTTCAGCTTTCCATCTCCACCCCACACCTGCAGCCTCCACTGTGCTCTGAAGCCCTGACTGCCAGGTCACATTGGCTGTCATGGGGGGGGGGCATCTCAGCAGTTTAAAAGGACACAGCGTTCACCATTTTCTCCAGGGGAACTGATCTCTGCATATGGAGAGCAGTTGTAATTCTGAGTGATCTCCAGCCCTCACCTGGGGATTGGCAACAATGGTTTTCCATGACAAAAAGTAGTCTTTCTCTGCAATGGGGACCAAAGCATCTTACATCATTCTCCTCTCCCCCTTTTGACTTGCACAACAACCCTGTGAGGTAGGTTAGGCTGAAAGTCTGTGACTGGTCCAAAATCACCCACTCAGCTTCTAAGGCAAGAACCTGGATCTCAGAGACCCTGCTCTGAAGCACTGACTGCTACACCTAGGGTAGCCAACCTTTAGGGGGAGCCTGAAGATCACCAGGTATCACAACTGAACTACAGACAACAGATCCCCCCCCCAGAAAATAACTGCTTTGGAAGGTAGGCTTTATGGCATTCTGTTCAGCTGAGACCTCTCCCTTCCCCAAACCCTGGCTTCCATAGATTCTACCAGAAAATCTCCAGGAATCTCCCTACATGGAACTGGCAACCCTAGTCAGGACTAGCCCCAATGAGTTCCTCACAAAGGCCTGCAAAGGGTTTCCTTCCTTTGTCTGAACCAAGCTTCGTTGCCCACTGTGGTGAAACGGGCTCCAGTTTACAACTCAGCTGTTCGCCTCCCACCCTTGTCCCGTGGGCATATCTCACTCCTTAAGTTTGCTTCCGCCACTCACTGAATTGTCACTGCCTTTTTAGAGGGACACTGAGACCCGTCTGGCAGAATCTCCCTATTTGGAGATGGAATCCCCAATCTTTGGGGGGATCCCCGGAAAGTTGGCAACCCAAGGGTCTGGCCTTTCCTTGCCTCTTTGGGCTACCCCCTCCCTTTGTTATTGTGCAGAGCGGGGGAGACTATGTGCACACCATAGATTATTAGCCCAAATAAAAGAATTTATCTAAGTATTTGGTGTACAGAATGACATCATCTTCCGGGGGGGAGGGGAAGGTAGTGGTGCTGGAAGCTTTGTGGACAGAAATCATGCATGCAAAATACACATCGGGGAGTTGAAGGATGTCTATGAAATGCCAGGGAAGCCATCTGGTGGCCAGAGATGAATGAGCAACTGAGGACAGTCATGGAGAAATGAAATGGCAAATGTGGACTCAAAGAAAGATGAGCACAGCATGATATTTCAGAGAAACTTTCGGCAGAATTAGAAGGTAAATGAAGGTATCATTTACCACTGTAGTTGATTTTTGCAGTTTGTGGAACTAGGATCTTGACCAGATATTTCTGCGAGAACAATCATACACAAGGTAACGACACATGTTGTGCATTATGGGATTCCAGGCTCAGACTTCTCTGACACTGCAGCCCAATGTGTGAGGAGGAAATTCTATAAATCCCTCGAGTGGGTATTTTTATCACCTTAAATCCGACAAGGCAAAATCAGCAGTAAAAATGAAAATAAGAAACTCTTTTAAAACGCAATAACTAACCAAGAGATCTTCAGCAGACTTCATCTCAAGCCCTGAATTCAAGTCTAGCCAGGGCTGCCATCTACCCACCAGGGGTGAGGATGTCCTGCTCCATGGATCTCACTTCACACCACTGTTCCTGTGGCCAGTGAGGGAAAACTATTTTTTTTAATTGCCAATTTAATTGGCAAGTGATGCTCTGTATTCTTGGTGCTGGGGGGGGGCAACAGTGAGAGGGCTTCTGGAGTTCTGGTCCCACTGCTGGACCTCCTGATGGCACTTGGTATTTCTGGCCACTGTGTGACAGAGTGTTGGACTGGATGGCCCTTTGGCCTGATCCAACATTGGTGTCTCTTATGTTCTTATATGGAGCAGAGGCCCATCAGTGGCTCTTAGCCACAAGGTATAGATAGGAACTCTCAGTCTGGGGCAAGTGATGCTCTGTCTTCTTGGTGGTTGGGGAAGGGGCAAGAATGGGAGGACTTCTAGCGTCCTGGCCCCACTGCTGGACCTCCTGATAGCACCTGGTATTTTTGGCCACTGTGTGACAGAGAGTTGGACTGGATGGGCCTTTGGCCTGATCCAACATGGCTTATCTTATGTTCTTCTAGGAACTCTGAGTCTGGGGCAAGTGATGCTCTGTCTTCTTGGTGCTTGGGGGGGCAAGAATGGGAGGGCTTCTAGAGTCCTGACCCCGCTGCTGGACCTCCTGATGACACCTGGTATTTTTGGCCACTGTGTGACAGAGTGTTGGACTGGATGGGCCTTTGGCCTGATCCAACATGGCTTCTCTTATGTTCTTCTAGGAACTCTGAGTCTGGGGCAAGTGATGCTCTGTCTTCTTGGTGCTTGGGAGGGCAACGGTGGGAGGGCTTCTAGTGTCCTGGCCCCACTGGTGGACCTCCAGATGGCACCTGGTATTTTTGACCACTGTAAGGCAGACTGTTCGACTGGATGTGCCATTGGCCTGATCCAACCTTCGCTTCCCTGATGCTCTTATGTTCTTATGATGGTGTGATGTCACTTCTGGGGAAAGCCCAGACAGAGGTGACCCCATAACTTAGACCCAACAGGTGTGAGTGACAATCTCTTAATGCCACACCTCAAAGATTCCAACGTTGACTTGGGAATTTCTGGAAATTTGGGGTACTGCCTGGTAAGAGCATTTGGGGGGAGAGAAGGGAATTCATCAAGGATGTGATATCATAGAATCCACCCTCTGTTTCCTCCAGGGGAACCGGCTCCTGTAGACTGGAGATCAATTGTAATTCCAGGAGAACAACACCCACCTGGTGCTCGGCAAACATCCAGTCATTCCTAGAAGAAACCACAAATTAGGCAAGGGAAACACCCATTTTCCGTTTTCATCTGGGCCCGAGCAGAATGACAGAAGGCACAGACTGAAGTTAGTTAAAAGACAGAGAGTGCTTTTTATGAAGCGAGGAAGCGTACATCGATGTGCACTCTTGTTGCGATACCTGCTGCAGGTATAGAAGCTGCCCACACAGCACCTGTAATTACATCCCCACCAACAGAACTGCTGAATTGCTCGATGAGTACGCTCAACGAAAAGCCCAAAGCCATGCACCTGCCTTCATCACTCACTTGATAAATTCTCCTTCCATTTCTTTATTCCATATTCCGTGAAAGGTATCCTCATAAGTGAAGAGGACACCCCTATTCTGAGAGTTGGTATTCTCTGAGAGCCAGTTTGGTGTAGTGGTCCTAGGATCACTGAGTTGGAAGGGGTCCTACCGGCCATCTAGTCCAACCCCCTGCTCAACGCAGGCTCAGCCTTAGAGCATCCCTGACAAGGGTTTGTCGAGCCGCTGCTTAAAGACTGCCAGGGAGGGGGAGCTCACCACCTCCTGAAGCAGCTGATTCCACTGTTGAACAACTCTTATTGTCAAAAAAGTTTTTTCTTAATATCCAGCCGGTACCTTCCCACCCTTCATTTAAACCCATTCTTGCAAGTCCTCTCCTCTGCTGCCAACAGGGACAGCTCTCTGCCTTCCTCTAGGCGACAGCCCTTCAGATACTTCAAGAGAGCCATCCTGTCCCCCATCTACCTCCTCTTCTCCAGACTGAACATTCTCAAGTCCCTCAGCCTTTCCTCAGCCCTTTTGGCAACCCTAAAGTGGACAGAATGGAGTGGGGTGCCGAGGAGAGTGACGAGGATGATCGGGGGCCTGGAGACCAAGAAGCCCTGGGTGGAAAGGTCGGGGGACTTGGGATGTTCAGTCTGGAGAACAGGAGGTCGAGAGGGGACAGGATGGCTCTCTCTTGAAGTATCAGAAGGGCTGTCCCTTAGAGGAGGGCAGGGAGCTGTCCCTGTTGGCAGCAGAGGAGAGGACTTGCAAGAATGGGTTTAAATTAAGGGTGGGAAGGTACCAACTAGACATTTGAGTTTTTACAGTAAGAGTAGTTCAGCAGAGAAATCGGCTGCCTAGGGAGGTGATGAGTGTCTCCTCATTGGCAGTTGTCAAGCAGCAGCTGGACAAACATTTGTCAGGGATAGAATCATAGAATCACAGAGTTGGAAGAGGCCATACAGGCCATCTAGTCCAACCCCCTGGTCAATTCAGGGTCAGCCTGAAGCATCCCTGACAAGTGTTTGTCCAGCCACTGCTTAAAAACTTAAACTAAAATAACATAAAAATTCAAAACCTATGACTTATGTTTATCATCATAGAAACATGAAATCTATTGTATATTGGAGTAAGTAGGAATTTTTCCAGTATTTGTCTCGAGAGAACAATGTTGATTATGAGAATCTTAAAAACTATTACTAATGGATATATGTACTCGATAATTACTCTATTTAGTGACTGATTAGAAGAAAAATGTAATTATGCTTGTTTGACCTGTTGCTGTATAGAACTTATCTGTAGTATAGGGTGTTAACTGGATGGATTGTTTATTTAAAATATGTTACAGGTGTGTGCATTATAGTGAAAACCCAATAAAAATATATTTAAAAAAAAAAGACTGCCAGGGAGGGGGAGCTCACCCCCCCCCCAGGCAGCCGATTCCACTCTTGCGCAACTCTTACTGTCAAAACATTTTTCCTACGATCCATCCGGTACCTTCCCAACCCTAATTTAAACCCATTCTTGCGAGTCCTCTCCTCTGCTGCCAACAGGAATAGCTCCCTGCCCTCCTCTAAGTGACGGCCCTACAAACACTTCAAGAGAGCCATCCTGTCCCCCCTCAGCCTCCTCTTCTCCAGACATTCCCAAGTCCCTCAACCTTGGCTGATAAGGCTTGGTCTAGACTGATCCTGCCTTGAGCTGGGGGTTGAACTAGATGGCCTGCATGGCCCCTTCCAACTCTATGATTCTTTCATTCTCAAAACTCTACATAATAAGTGACTGTATTTTGAGACACAATGGGGTGCGTTCAGACGGGGCATTTGCAACGGTATAGGTGCCAGTTGGAATCGGTGTACTTACCAGCATTCACATGTGCCTTCTGTCCCTAACCATTGCAAAGAGCTTTAAACCATTGTATTCTGTAACTAGGTCCCCAAGTGGTGGTATCCTGAGTGCAACGGTTGTAATCACTTTACCCCCCCCCCCCCCCCCCACTGCTCCCCCCTGAGCCACTTTCGTTCGGAAGCCCGAGGCTCCTGATTTTCGCCCACCATTTTTTTTTAGGCGAAGCTTCGCCCCGGTGTTTGTTTTAAAAAAAGATAAAAGGTCCTTAGTTTAACTTTTAGAGGAGTCCGGGACCTCAGGGAGGCCACTTTGCTCTTTAAACTTTAAAGGTAAGTCCTTACCTTTAAACTTTGAATGTAAGACAGGGTGTTTTGCGCATGCGTGAAGATCGCCATTCTGTGTTATCGCCTATGCGCATGCGCAAACTGTTAAAAAAAACAAACCGCCGATGCCCGCTGTGTGTGCACGGGCATACAGTGATGGGCTCTGCAGACAGGAGGTAAGTGTGATCATGTTTCAGCCAGCATAAACTGCACCGGTTCCAACCGGTACAGTTTATGCCGGCTGAAATTTCCCATCTGAACGCACCCATTATGTATTACTGTACGAGTGACAATGTCCTAAGAGGAAAAGGTTCTAGAGACACTTTTTATCTCATTTCTACCGCAAACAGTTTCACTGAGGTATGAATTAACCTCTCAGCAACCAATTAGGTAATTGTGGAGGGGTGTGGCTCAGTGGCAGAGCATCTGCTTGGCATGCAGAAGGTCCCAGGTTCAATCCCTGGCATCTCCAGTTAAATCACAACCAGGCAGTAGGTGACGTGAAAGACTCCAAGCTGAGAACCTGGAAAGCTGCTGCCAGTCTGAGTAGGCAATACTGACCTTGATGGACCAAGGATCAGAGTCAGTAAAAGGCAGTTCCAATATAATCAAAAGCAGATTTCTAAAAAGTGGAAGGAAAACAAAACCATATATAGATCAGTTTTTAAAAAGTGTATGGGATCTGTCATTAAAAAACAACAACAACTATCAAAGGGCCAGAAGAACTAAGCACTGATGCATTCCCTTCCTGCCCTCCCTCTCATGATCTGCCTAAATTCATAGAATCAGCATTGCTGTCAGATGGCCATCTAGCCTCTGCTTGAAAACCTCCAAAGAAAGAGCCCCCCACCTCCCGAGGAAGCCTGTTCCACTGAGGAATCGCTTGGTCAGGACATAAGAACATAAGAGACACCAATGTTGGATCAGGCCAATGGCCCATCCAGTCCAACACTCTCTGTCACACAGTGGCCAGAAATACCAGGTGCCATCAGGAGGTCCAGCAGTGGGGCCAGGACATTAGAAGCCCTCCCACTGTTGACACCGCCCCCAAAGCACCAAGAAGACAGAGCATCACTTGCCCCAGAGCCCCTAGGTATACCTTGTGGCTAATAGCCACCGATGGACCTCTGCTCCATATGCTTATCTAATTCCTTTTTGAAGCCATCTATGCTTGTAGCCACCACCACTTCCTGTGGCACTGAATTCCATATGTTAATCACTCTTTGGGTGAAGAAGTAGTTAATCACTCTTTGGGTGAATATTCTTCCTAATGTTTAGCTGAAAACGCTTCTGTTTTAATTTCAACTTGTTGGTTCCAGTCTGACCTTCTGGGGCAACAAAAAAACAACTCCGTACCATCCTCGATGTGACAGCCCTTCAAGTACTTGAAGATGGTGATCATATCACCCCTCAGTCATCTGAGAGCCAGTTTGGTGTAGTGGTTAAGTGTGAGGACTCTAATCTGGGAAAACCGGGTTTGATTCCCCCACTCCTCCACCTGCACCTGCTGATGTGACCTTGTGTCAGTCACAAGCTCTGGCACAGCGGTCCTTGAAAAAGAGCAGTTTGTGTCAGAGTTCTCTCAGCCCCACCCACCTCACAGGGTGTCTGTTGTGGGGAGGGGAAGGGAAAGGAGTTTGTGAGCCGCTCTGAGACTCCAAGTGGAGGGCGGGGTATAAATCCAATCTCTTCTCTTCTCTTCTTCTTCTTCTTCTCCTCCAGGCTAAACATACCCAGCTTCTTCAGCCTTTCCTCGTAGGACTTGGTCTCCAGACCCCTCACTGTCTTCATTGCCCTCCTCTGGACACATTACCCATTTTGATTCTGGACAGTGTGTAGCCTTTAATTGGAACCTGCAGTTGATAGAGTGAACATTTTGCTATTCCGTGGGTGGAATTTGATCGCTATTCAGGGCTCAGGACTGGGGAAGGCACCAGAAGGCTCTAGGCCATTCCCACGATCCCCAAACCTGACCGAGCCATTTGTTGCTCTTTCACCTCAGTACATTTGGTTTTGAAAGACTCTTTAAAATATTGTTTTGGGCTGGTCTTTAAATTATGGGTTCATTATGCCGAAGGTAACTTTATAAGGAAGAAAAATAACCCTTGTAATAGATTTAAGTGAGGCGGAAAAATGTGAACTGGAAGATGGTGTTGCAACGAGCTACGTGGTGTGATGCTTAACGAAAAAAAAACCCGAGCCATTCTAGGATGGTGCCTCACCTCCTCGGGAGAAGGTACGTTGGACTGTATATAAGGCATCTTGCCTTCCAGAACTCTCCATTCAGCCACCTGGATTAGACATCTTCGCTGGTTCCCACGGCTGAACAAGGTAAGTTGGATCTTAAAGGTAAAGGTTCCCTTGCTCGAAAGCCAGTCGAATCTGACTCTAGGGTTGCGGTGCTCATCTTTGTTTCAAAGCCGAAGAGCCAGCACTGTCCGAAGACATTTCCGTGGTCATGTGGCCGGCATGACTAAACACCAAGGCGCATGGAACGCTGTTACCTTCCCACCAAAGTGGTACCCATTTATCTACTTGCAATTTCTTGCTTTCGAACTGCTAGGTTGGCAGGAGCTGGAACTAGAGATGGGAGCTCACTCCGTCATGCGGCACCCGGGTCTCGAACTGCTGAACTACCGACCTTCCACAGCCTGCAGTTCAGTGTCTTAACCACTTGAGCCACCGCAGCTCCTAAGTTGGATCTTACTGACTGTTTAATTTTTCAATTGTTTTGTATTTACTTGTTGTTGATGTGCTTCTAATGCAGATTTGAACCCGGTAACACCTTGGAGACCAACAAGATTCTGGGGGTCTAAACTGATGAGGGTCAAAGCTCCCCACTTGTATCTGTTGAAGAAAGGTCTGACTCTAGAAAGCTTATACCCCCCCAAAAAAATCTTGTTGGTCTCTACGGTTCTACTGGATTCATATCTAGCTGTTCTACTGCAGACCAATATAGCTACCCATTTGGTGTGAGAGCCAGTTTGATGTAGTGGTTAAGTGCGCGGACTCTAATCTGGGAGAACCAGGTTCGATTCCCCACTCCTCCACTTGCACCTGCTGGATGGCCTTGGGCAAGCCATAGTTTTGTCAGAGCTGTTCTCTCTGTTCTCTCAAGGACGGGTCTGGAAAGAGCTCTCTCAGCCCCACCTACTTCACAGGGTGTCCGTTGTGAGGAGGGGAAGGGAAAGGGGGTTGTAAGCCACTCTGAGACTCCAAGTGAAGGGTGGGGTATAAACCCAGTCTCTTCTCTTCTTCTCTCTCTTCTGCCCTCTGAAGCGATCTTCATTCATGTGAAGTTTGTGAGTGCAAAAGGGAATCGACTGGAACAGGGGTGGACAATTCTTTCCAGCTGAGAGCCACATCTGGGTCTCCATCCCCCTTCTGAGTAACCCAAGCTGGTCCTTCCAATTCCCTGAGCCAGCAGTCCTTGCTCACCCATGTTTATGTTTGGTTGATCCAGAGGTGCTGGGGAGCTACTGAAGGTTCCTGCCCTCTATGGATCTCTGACATGGCCCTCTTTGTTACACTGTTCCTCTAAATGATTTTGGGAGCTCTGGCTGGTTAACAAGTCTTCAGGTGTTATTGTATAGCAAGACCTGACCCGGATGGTCCAGGATTGCCCGATCTCATCACATCTCAGAAGCTGAGTAGTGGTAGCTCTGGTCGGTACTTGGACGAGAGACCACCAAGGAAATCCAGACACAAGCAATGGTAAACCACCTCTTTTTCAAGAACAGCTCTTATCAGAACTACGGCTTGCCCAAGGTCATCCAGCGAGGTGCAAGTGGAGGAGTGGGGAATCAAACCCAGTTCTCCCAGATTAGAGTTCGTGCACTTCACCACTACACCAAACTGGCCCTTTCTTACACGCCCGTGGAAATGCTGATTGCCACTTTGGGGTTGGGAAGCCATTTTTCTCCAGGCCAGTTTGGCCAGGGATCCTGGAGGGTGTTTTTTGTCATCTTCTGGGCATGGAACAGGGGTCACTGGGTGTGTGGAGGGGGAGGTATTTGTGAATTTCCTGCGTTGTGCAGGGAGTTGGACTAGCTGACCCTGGAGATACCTTACAACTCTATGATTCTATGATTGGCCTGAGCTCAACTGGTAATCTTCAAGAAAGAGTAGAGATTTGAACTTGGGGCTCACCCATCTGAAGATCCAACCACTATATCACACTGCCTATGTTACGATGGGTTCATTGGTCTCTTTGTTCCTTCCAGCTCTGTCTTCACCCCCTGAGAAATGGGTTCCTGTGGCCGTGATTCATGCTGTGGCGAAGAGAGACCTAAAGTCATCTATTGTGTCATGCCATGCTACGGTGCTCGGTCTTGGTGTACACCCTACTGCACCCAGATACAATCGAGTTGCTGTTCGTGCTGCACCCCCAGGAAATTTTGTTAAATAAAAAATCCCTTCATTATAAGTGTGTCTTCAAACTGCACACTCAACCACCGGGATAATGTCACTTGTCAAGCTGAGGTCCTGCTCATGGATTTCCTACCCAGAATCTCACTGAGAAAAATGCACAAACCCTTTCCTTCCTCCTTTATTAACCGCTGATTCTCCTGCTCTTACTTAGCCACCAACATTCTATCAAAAATTGGTTTTAGGTGATGTCCATTATCTTCTTGGTGGTGATGTTGCTGAATATAATGACACCACACCTTCTAAATACCTCTTTTTTCTCTTGCTTTCAACTTCTTTAAACAAATAATAAAACCTGGAAATTGTGCAAACTCTTATCCTCTTGCTTTTATGTGTTTCCCATGACAGACTGGAGGTCCTTTGAGATGTTCCCCATGGAAATGCTCTGTACAATACACCAGTTTGGTGTAGTGGTTAAGTGCACGGACTCTAATCTGGGAGAGCCGGGTTTGATTCCCCACTCCTCCACTTGCACCTGGCTGGATGACCTTGGGCAAGCCATACTTCTGATAAGAGCTGTTTTTGAAAAAGAACAATTTCTGTCAAGAGCTCTCTCAGCCCCACCTACCTCACAGGGTGTCTGTTGTGGGGAGGGGAAGGGAAAAGGAGTTTGTAAACCGCTCTGAGACACCTTTGGATAGTGAAGGGTGGGGTATAAATCCAATCTCCTCTTTTTCTTCTTCTTCTTTTTCTTCTTCTTCTTCTTCTAAGTTGAGGTTTGGGGGGGGTTTTGCTCCAGTTTGGCTTCATATCTGTATTTAGTTTTTCTCCTCCCTTACACACAGTAGCAGAAGAAGAAGAGGAAGAGGAGGAGGAAGAGATTGGTTTTATACCCTGCCCTCCACAACCGGAAGGAGTCTCAGAGTGACTTAGAACCTCTGTCCCTTCCCCTCCCCACAACAGACACCCTGTGAGGTAGGTGGGGCTGAGAGAGCTCTCCAGAGAACTGCCCTTGAGACAACAGCTCTGAAAGGACTTATAACTGATCCAAGGTCACACCCGCAGCTGCATGCGGAGGAGTGAGGAATCAAACCCAGTTTCCCCAGATTAGTGTCCATATGCCTAACCACAACACCAAACTGGCTCTCAAATCCTTGTTTTCCTGTTTAAGACTTCCTTGGTGATCTCCCATCCACGTACTAACCAGGGCTGACCATGCTTAACTTCCAAAATCAAGCTAACCTGGACTATCCAAGTCAGAGTAGAAGCCCATGACATTTTTTAAATGCCAGTGTAATATGTTTATACTGTTAAGTTCCAGATGGGAACATGGCTGCCATGCTGTGGGCAAGAAGTAGATGGAGATGCTGCAATTTTCACCATGAACAAGTTCACCACATGAAGTCCTCATGTTCAATGGTAATTATTCTGGTAAATCAATCCCCAGATTAGTTTGTTTGAGCAGCAAATGACCCAAACTACTTTCTGACTGGTTTACAGCTGCCCAGTAGTGTACTATCGATACTCATTGCTTGATCTCCATGCCTTATGAGCAGATGGATCTGGAATTTTGGTGAACCAGGCTGTTCTGGATATGGGAGGGTATGTGGTGTCCTGGAGGAACCTATGTATTCAAATGTATCTCATATGAGATTATACACCAAACCAAAAGCTAGAAAAATGTTCCGGCTGCCTGAGAGAATGCATGTTGAATAAAGCCAATGGCCCATCCAGTCCAACACCCTGTGTCACACAGTGGCCAAAACCCAGGGGTCATCAGCAGGTCCACCAGCAGGGCCAGAACTCTAGAAGCCCTCCCACTATTGCCCCCCAGGCACCAAAAATACAGACCATCACTGCCCCAGACATAAGAATATAAGTGAAGTCATGTTAAATGAGGCCAATGGCCCTTCCAGTCCAAAACTCTGTGTCACACAGTGGCCAAAACCCAGGGGCCATCAGGAGATCCACCAGTGGGGCCAGGATTCCAGAAGCCCTCCCACTGTCCCCCACCACCACCAAGAATACACAGTGTTTCTGCCCCAGACATAAGACCATAAGAGAAGCCATGCTGTATCAGTCCCTTTTTGTTACACAGTGGCAAAAACTCAGGTGCCATCAGGAGGTCCACCAGCGGGGCCAGAACTCCAGAAGCTCTGCCAATGTTCCCCCCCAAGCACAAAAAATACAGATCATTACTGCCCCCAGATGGCATCCGGTGGCACTGTGGCAGCAGACTGTTTTTGTGTCACTGCTTCCTGTCATTCTGCACGGAATAGCTGGCTGGGTCATCATGATAAGAACATAACAGAAGCCAATGTTGGATCAGGCCAAAAACCCATCCAGTCCAACGCTCTGTGTCACACAGTGGCCAAAAATACCAGGTGCCATCAGGAGGGCCACCAATGGAAAGAGGACACCAGAAGCCCTCCCACTGTTGCCCCCCCTCCAAGCACCGAGAATACAGAGCATCACTTGCCCCAGACTGAGAGTTCCTATCTATACCTTGTGGCTAATGCCCACTGATGGACCTCTGCTCCATATGCTTATCTAATTCCCTCTTGAAGCCGTCCATGTGTGTAGCTGCCATCACCTCCTGTGGCAGTGAATTCCATGTGTTAATCACTCTTTGGGTGAAGAAGGACTTCCTTTTATCTGTTCTAACCCATCTGCTCAGCAATTTCATGGAGTGCCCACAAGTTCTTGTATTGTGAGAAAGGGAGAAAAGTACTTCTTCCTCTACCTGCTCTATCCCATGCATAATCTTATAAACCTTGAACATGTCACCCCTCAATCGTCATTTCTCCATGCCAAAAAGCCCCAAGTGCTTTAACTTTTCTTTATAGGGAAAGTGTTTCAACCCTTTTATCATTCTAGTTGCTGTTTTCTGCACTTTCTCCAATTTCTAAATCACTTTCACCTTTCTGAGATGTGGTGACCAGAATTGTATACAGTATTCCAAATGAGGTTGCACCATTGATTTATACTGGGACATTATGATACTGGCTGATTTGTTTTCAGTTCCCTTCCTAATAATCCCCAGCATACCATTGGCCTTTTTTATTGCAGTCACACACAATCTCGACATTTTCACTGAGTTATCTACTATGACTCCAAGATTACTCTCTTGGTCAGTCTCTGTCAGTTCAGACACCATCAACGTGTATTTATAGTTTGGATTTTTGGCCCCAATGTGCATCACTTTGCACTTGGCCACATTGAACCCCATTTGCCATGTTGACGCCCACTTACCCATCCTCGAAAGATCCCTTTGGATTGTGCTTCACAATCTTCCCTGGTTCTCATCACCACCCTGAACAATTTAGTGTCATCCTCAAATGTAGGCACTTCAACTGCTTACTCCCAACTCCAAATAATTAATGAACAAGTTTAAAAAGCATCGGACCCTGCGGTACCCCACTGCTTAACACCCTCCACTGTGAAAATTGCCCATTTATACTCACTCTCTGTTTCCTATTAATTAGCCAGTTTTTGATCCACAAGAGGACTTGTCCTTTTATCCCATGACTATTGAGCTTACTTTGGAACCTTTGATGAGGAACTTTATCAAAAGCTTTCTGGAAGTCAAGGTAAACAACATCTATTGGGTCCCCCTTGTCTACATGTTTGTTCACTCCCTCAAAAAACACTAATAGGTTAGTGAGACAAGGTCTTCCCTTACAGAACCCATGCTGAGTCTTCCTCAATAGCTTTTGTTCATCAGTGTGCCTACTAATTCTCTCCTTAATAACTGTTTCCACCAACTTACCTGGTATCAGTGTCAGACTGACTGGTCTGCAATTTCCTGGATCTCCTCTGGAACCCTTTTTGAAGATGGGGGTGACATTAGCTACCTTCCAGTCCTCAGGACTGGAGGCAGATTTTAATGAAAGATTACATGATCTGGGTGTTACATTGAAATACTCACGAAGCTGCTTCCTATTGAGTCAGGCCATTGGCCTATAATGATCAGGGTTGCAGGCTGAGGTCTTTACCATCATCAACTGCCTAGTCCTTTTTAACTGAAGATGTTGGGGATTGAAACTGGGACCTTCAATATGAAGGCAGAAGTTCTTCCACTAACCCACAGCTCCTCCCCGAAACCCTGGCCACTTCTGAAACCCTGGCCGAATCTGCATTTCATTTTTAAAGCAGTCTTGATGCCGTCTTTCTTTATACTGGTGTGATGCTTGTTTCAAAGTGGTATGAAAAAATCTGCTATTTTTTTCTGCTTGCTGGCCTGGAATGTTTTTGTTGTCCTCCCTCTTCTCTAGCAAGCCCTGCATTTGCCAGCACCCATTAGCTTTACACAAGGCTGACTTCCGGTACGGCGCTTTGATGGGCGGGTGGGAGCCTGGCTGGCTCTGTCCCCGCCCGAACTGTCTTCGCTTCGTTCGAGCTCCCACGAGGTGGGAGAGCTCGACTGTCCCTCCATTGGTGGGAGTTGGAGCAGGGGGCGTCTTTTTGGCCCTTCCCCACAATCGGCAGGGTGGGGGAGGTGCCCAGAACTGCCTCGAAAGCTGAAGCAAGAAGCAGGCGAACATGGCCGCCATGTTTGACCAGAAGCGACCAGCTGCTTTTATTCCTAAAAGCATTTAAAAGGATTATAATACACTGCAGTACAGTGACAATAAAAATGGAGAAAAGGAACTGGAGAAAGTTGACAAGAAGATATCCCCCCATAATAACTTTACCTTAAACGGAAAGGGGAATTGGCCGATAAGCAAATGAACTGAACTGTAAGTCTGTTACTGTTTTTCTTCTCCGGGGGGGATGAGACCTTCATGGATTTTGTTGATTCGGACGTTGAGAGAAAAGAGAGGGGGCTTGAGACTGTAAAATAAAGAGATAGTGTTGAAACATGGCTGAAAAGGACTTCATAGCGGGAGAAGATGAGGAGTCAGAGGAAAATATGGAAGCTGAACCAACGACCATGGAACAACTTTTGAAGTTTTTGAGAGAAGCAGTTCAAGAAGCAGTACAGAGTGGCTGTGAACAGGCGCACAAAGAAAGGATGGGAAAGTTACACAAGATAGAAAATGAAACGGGACAAGAAAACCAGGAAAAGGATAAAGGAGAAATAGAAGATCAGGGATTAAATATGGACAAGGAGGTGTGTGAGATAGATCAAAAGGAGGAAGATGATATGGTCATAGTTGTAACTGTGGGAAAAGCACAAGAATTGGATTGTGTAGTATCTGAAAGACCAAAAAAGAGACTAAACAGTAAGATACCTAGAGGTAAAATGAGACTGCTACAAAGGTTCCAAAGAGGAAAGAAACAACACCAAAAAGCAGGAAGTAAGAGAGAAGGAAGGATGGAAAGAAGCAAAAGATGGGAGAGAAAAAAGAAAAGAGACAGCTTAAGGTAGAAAGAAGAATGGCTGAGAAATGGAAAGAAAAGACTTGGAAGGCAAGGGGTTTGTAAAGAACGGAGCCACGTAGAAGGTCTGAGAAGGAGAAGCAGAATGAGAAGGCGGAAAGAGAAAAATAAGCTGTATAAAAATAAAATGACTGGTGCTCTTTAGAATTATGATTTATTGGCAAAATGACCCCAAAACTATGTTATATATGTATTTATTTGTAGTTGGGTTAGCTGGATGTATATATATTTATTGGTATTTAGCACATATAATGTTATTAGTAGGGATGAGATGGTTTTGGGGAGGTGGAAAAGACGGAGGTCCTGGGCCTGTGTCAGAGTGGTTACGAGTTGGGGCACCCTCTCCCGGCCTTCGATGGGGTACCATTGGTGCCCGTGCGGGAGGTTAGGAGTTTGGGTGTGCTCCCGGACTCCTCGTTAACGATGGAGGCCCAGGTGGCAGCCACTGCCAAGTCAGCCTTTTATCATCTGCGGCTGGCAGGGCAGTTGGCTCCCTATCTCGACCGTAATGACCTGGCCACTGTAATCCATGCGATGGTCACCTCGAGGCTGGACTACTGTAACACTCTCTACTTAGGGCTGCCTCTGTCGCAAATCCGGAAGCTGCAGCTAGTGCAGAATGCTGCAGCCAGGCTGTTGATGGGTCTTTCCAGGCGAGACCACATCCGGCCTGTGCTGCAAGCGCTGCACTGGCTGCCTATAGCATACCGGATTCGCTTCAAAGTGCTGGTGCTTACCTTTAAAGCCCTGAATGGCCAGGGTCCTGCCTATCTAAGGGACC
>NW_015165273.1:208688-215655 GCF_001447785.1 Gekko japonicus | reverse complement strand
GGGACGCTCTCATTGTCAAGATCATAGGCAGCAAATAATCGCCGAGCATTTGTAAATGGTATAGATTGTACAGACTGAAGCGCCAGTTTTTATTGTATTTAAAATTATTTTATTGTTTTAGTATTTGTATGTTGTTAGCCGCCCTGAGCCACTGGGTAGGGCGGGATAGAAATCTCATAATAAATAAATAAAATAAATAAAATAAATTTAAGTATGTGAGAAATGTTTGTATGTAAGAAGGAACATATATATCAATTAATTAATGGGGAGATTAAATTTAAAAAAAAGTGGAAGGTGGTAAGGAATGAATTTGGAAAATGTGTGAAAGTAAGAGTGAGGGTGAATATTAATTAATTAAAGGAGAGATTGAATATATATGAATTGATATGAATGATGTATTAGGATTAACTGGCAAAATGACCCAAAAATCATGTTCTATATATATTTATTTGTAGATGGATTAGCTGGATGTATCTATTTATTCGCATTTATCACATATAATGTTACTGTAGGTTGCTGGAGGGGTGAGCAAGATTTAAAAAACTGAGGTTGAGATGAATGGGAGATGTGATAATCTACTGCTAATGAAAGGGTAAACAACTTAAAGGATAAACGGGAAATATGAAAACTAGGAAAATATGAAAAATTATATAAAAACTTAACACTGTGCCTCTGTGCTGTATGTAAGGGAATCAACAAGATGCTTTAGGAGGATTTAGAATGGAATAAAGAGAGTAGAGTTGAGTAAGGAGCTAAAATAAGGTTATTTATCATTGAACTGACTGGAAATAGCAGTAAGAAGTGATAAAGATAGATTAAGAACTTTTCAACGCAGATGTGAATGTAAGATTAATTTAAGATTAAGGTGAAGAGTATATTGGTGTAAAAGATGAGTAAAGGATAGGTTTTCCTGTGCTGCGGTGAAGAAAATGTGGTGTCTTAGGAATTTTTTAATGTTATCTTGTTGTGTAATGTGTTCATAATGGTAAAAACCCAATAAATATATTATTTTTTAAAAAAAGCTTTACACAAGGCAATAAATTACTTAAGGCAACAAGCCAACAGAGCTATAAACTTCTCTTTACATTCAAAGAGAAGGATTTTCTCAGCTTTCAGTTTCGCCCAGCTTTTGGTTTAAACAAGAAAGCAAAAATAGCCAAAAAACTGTAAAGACTGTGTGTTTAGTTTGCAGAATGTATGTATGTATGTATGTATGTATGTATGTATGTATGTATGTATGTATGTATGTATGTATGTATGTATGTATGTATGTATGTATGTATGTATGTATGTATGTATGTATGTATGTATGTATGTATGTATGTATGTATGTATGTATGTATGTATGTATGTATGTATGTATGTATGTATGTATGTATGTATGTATGTATGTATGTATGTATGTATGTATGTATGTATGTATGTATGTATGTATGTATGTATGTATGTATGTATGTATGTATGTATGTATGTATGTATGTATGTATGTATGTATGTATGTATGTATGTATGTATGTATGTATGTATGTATGTATGTATGTATGTATGTATGTATGTATGTATGTATGTATGTATGTATGTATGTATGTATGTATGTATGTATGTATGTATGTATGTATGTATGTATGTATGTATGTATGTATGTATGTATGTATGTATGTATGTATGTATTCCTGCCCAAAAACAGCCCTGCATTTGAGCCAGAGCGAAGCCACCATCATGACGGAGCCGAAACAACAGGGCAATAAAATAATGCAGACAGCAGAAATTAGAACAGTGTAGTAGGAGAGCGAAACCTAAAGAGATGTGGACATCTTTTTTGGAGCTGGAGCAAGAGTGTAGCCGAAGCAGTGGAAAATACCACTGCAAATTCCACCCCTAGCAACTTGGGCATTACTAACAAAGACCCTTCCTTTCTTCCTCTTCATAGAGATAAAGTACAGGGATGTTCTCTGAGCCTAACTGATGAAATTGTCTTCCAGACTATTCCTCCAGCTGTTTTGGGTGGACCATGGGCTGCCAGAGGGAGGGTGGAATGCCTGAGAGTGAGGGAGGGATGGAGTACCAAAAAGAAAATGGGGAACTGCAACGGTCATGGTCCTTTGCAAAACCACCCATGCACAGAAACCATGCCAAACCACACATATCGATGGCAATTGTCAAAAATCATTACTGGGAACTGCAAAAAGGAGAATTCCCTTTAAAACAAGTTAATTTCCCAGGACAAAGTCATAGAGTGGGAAGGGACCTCCAGGATCATTTAGTGCAACCCCCTGCACAATGCAGAAAATTCACAAATTCCTCCCCCCCACACCCCCCAGTGATCGCTGTTCCATGCCCAGAAGATAACAAAGAACCCTCCAGGATCCCTGGCCAAACAGGCCTGGAGAACAATTGCTTCCTGACCCCAAAGTGGTGATCAGCATTTCCCTGGGCATGTAAGAAAGGGCCATAGCTGTGATTTGGTTGTTGAGCAAGGGATACCAGTACATCATCCTGCAACCAGATCAATGACTTTCTGTTTTCCTTTCAGTGCAGTTCTGGATGCAGCCACTAGGGGCACAGGAAAGTCTGAGCACCGTAAATGGCACTCAGCTAGACTCCATTCTGTAAGACTGAAGCAAACTTGTCTAACAGATCATACTGATACCCTTAACCAATCCAGCACTGGGGCAAGTCAAGATAATGTGCTGATGGCTGCTACAGTAATTGCCAGCCTGTGGCCTGCTAAAAAGATTGTTTTCTTCAATGGCTTAGCCGCTCTTTCTCTTTCCTTGCACCCAGCAGAACCAGATCTTGCAAGCCATAGTTAGTGTGTTGCAGCAAGATCAAGCCACCATTCCCTCTTTACATTCCCTTTCTTTCCCTTCATTTCTCTCCCTCTTTTCAATGCTTCTCTCATTCATTTCTTCTTCTTCTTCTTCTTTAAAGCAGCTTGTCTTGTGTTCCTTGCCCTAGTACTATGTTAATAAACCATTTTGTTTAATTGTTCTCTGCCTGGTCATCACGCCTATGTTCTCGGCTTAAAAAGGGGCAAGTTGGATGGGCTTAGGAGGGTACTCTGGGCCTTCTCAAGGGACCTGAAGTCCAGAGTGGTGGCAGCAGAAGGTGGTGACTCCCTGGGGTCATGACACCCCCTGAAGAGGTGCAGGAACTCATTAGCAACCCCCCCATAGCTCCCTCACCACCCCATCAAGGCCACGCCACCCACCATGGGCACCCTCCCAATCAAGCCCCCGTTGCCACCACCCTGCACCAGCCAGGTGCCGGGAAAGGTGGGGCTCCGGAGGCCTCCCCCGGGCTCTGTGCCTCGGCACAGGTGGGGGGGGGGCTCTGCAACTTACCTGACTGCTTCTTGCTCCTTGTGGGCTAGGGCTGCTGGGAGCAGGGGGCGGGGCTTCTTGCATGTGCCCGCCCCCTGGCCTCTTTACTGCCGGAGCTCCGCTCCTGTGCGCTCCTGCAGGAAATCACCCCGGACAGTAACAATAGTAGACTCTGAAACTATCTTTCTCCAGTCTGCTGACAGTATGAGTAGTGCCCAGGCATGCACTCAGAAGAGTCTAGAAATCCACGGAGGGAAGATAGGACAGATGTTGTGAGAGTAAGAACATAAAAGGAGCCCTGCTGGATCAGACCAAAAAGTTCATTTAGTCCAGCATTCTGTCTTACATAGTGGCCAACCAGTTCCTCTGAACGACCAACAACAGGGCATAGTGAGAGAGAGAGAGAGAGAGGAAGAGAGAGAAGGGAGAAGAGATTGGATTTAAATTCCATCCTTCACTACCCAAAGGAGTCTCAGAGCAGTCTCCTTTCCCTTCCCCTCCCCACAACAGACACTCTGTGAGGTAGGTGGGGCTGAGAGAGCTCTCTCAAAACCTGTCCTTAAGAGGACAGGTCTGAAAGAACTTATGACTGATCCAAGGTCACACCAGCAGCTGCATGAGGAGACGGGGGGAATCAAACCCGATTCTCCCAAATTGGAATCCAAACTGGTGTGGCCGAGGCTTTCCCCTGGTGTTGCCTCCTGGCTCTGGGATTCAGTGACTTAGTACCTCTGAATGTGGAGGTTTCCCTCAGTCACCATGGCTAGTAGCCACTGGTAGACTTATCCTCCATGAATCTATTTAATCACCCTTTAAAGCTGTTTATTCCAGTGGCCATCACTACATCCTCTGGCAGCGAATTCCACATTTTAATCACTCTCTGTGGAAAGTAGTATTTCCTTTTGTCTGTCCTGAACCTACGGCCCATCAGCTTCATTGAATGCCCTCAAGTTCTAGTCTTTGAGGAGAGGGAGAAAAAAATATCTTCGTCAACTCTCTCCACACCATGCATAATTTGTGGATGACTGTCCATTCATGGGTAATGCCTGTCATGCAGTGAACATGTACAGAGAATCTATCCTGCTGTAAATCACCTCTGGAAACCATAACTAACCTTGGCAAGAACAGCGAACAGCCCTTTACCCCAATCAGCTATGATCCTATGGGCGTAATCTGCAATTGGCCACAGAGACAAATTATATTTGCTGTGAAATGTATCAGTTGCATGTCCTGGGGCAGGGAGAAGGCGTTAGTTTGGAGGTAAAGCATCTGAATTAGGTGTTAACCACCCTAGGTTCACTCCCTAGCATCTCTGATTGAGCAATCTCACCGAACAGGTCAGGGAAAGTCATGTTATCTGCCTGGAGCCTGAAAGAACCCCTCACTATGAGTGGACAAAATCAACCTCAGATGGACTAATCATTTTACTTGATCCAAGTCAAATGTTTCAGATGAGTGGCAAAAGCATGCCTTGGGAAAGGGGCTGAATCAGACCTTCCCAACTCTGACCCATGCCAGTCGCATTCGTTACTGATTAGGTGGCTGGGTATCTAGCAAGAAGGACTCGGTTTGGTGATGTCAGGATCACGAGTTATGCCAAACACGGTCAAAGTCACTTAGTGTCGACACCCATCTTTTGACAAGCCCATAAAGTGCCCAAGGAGCTAGACTCAAAATTACACTGTTATTATCCCCAAAAATAACTTTGAATCATCTAGAGGGCAAGGATACTCTTTTCCCCAGCTGTGAGTCAGAGAGTGTGATGAGCAGATGACCACAAATGAATTCTTCTGAGTGGAATAGGATATCATGCAGGCTTTTGGGGCACTGATATGCCTCACTATTCAAAGAAGATACTATGAAAGTATACTTTTCTTAATATTAGAAACATTTGAAGAGTAGATTAAATAGGTTTTATTGAAGAATTTCCCGAATTACAAGCACACTGAGCATTCAAAAAGAGCAAGCAATAGAGAACTAAGAAAACAGGTGATAAATAGCAAATAGAGGGTTCAGTTATGGGGTAATACGACCTGTCCAGATGTGCAGAGTCCATGATGAAGGGATTGTGGTCCAAACGTAGTTTGGGGGTGGACTGCCAGTTGGCATCATGGCAGAGGCACAATCTGAGGCTATGTGCGTGGATGGATATAGACAATGGAGAACAATGTTGACCAATGGGAGGTCTTGCGGGGCCTGCCGCAGCTGAAGACAAAAGATTAAGTAGACCAATCATGGGTCCTAGGCATGCAGCATCAGGAGGGACCATACCTACGTGTGACCAATACGGTTCCAGAGGGGCAGAGTCTGGATTAACAATAGTGATGGTGGGATTAGCCAGGTGTTGGGTGGCTAGCTGCAGGGGTTTTCTGACCACTAATGGTCCAGTCAAGGAAGTCTGAAAGGTTCCCTGGTTTACACAAGAGGTGGGAGAGAGGTACCTGATTAGCGGCAGGAAGGATTGCTAAACATTTGAATGTATGATTGGTTTATCTCAGTATCCTGAGGGAAGGAGCAGGAAAGGCAGTTGTGAAGACAAAGGGTTTTCACATAGACATCACATAGACATAAGTGCACACAAAAGGGCTAGGTGAAGTTCTAGATGCAAAAGGGCTATTTGCCAGGTGGCCTTTGAATGGCTTTAGAAATGCAGATCCAATACCTGATGGAACCCACTGCTACTCCATAAACATGCCTCTTCTGGGTGGAGGGGGAGGGTGGAGGTTGTCTCTGAAGGCTGCCTTTATGCCACCCTGAAAATGGAGAGCCTCTTTTCCCGAGGTCTGGCCTGCTCTGTGTTTCAGAAGCAGGAGTGCCCTCCTTGGCTTGAGTCTGTGAGTCTCTGGGTTCAGGTTAGAAAGGGGGGTCCCCCTGCTGTCGGGGTGTAAGGCAGCGCCTCTGGGCTACATGCTCTCAAGAGCAGTTCTCGTAAGAGTTCTCTCAGCCCCACCTACCTCACAGGGTGTCTGTTGTGGGGAGGGGAAGGGAAAGGAGATTGTAAACCGCTCTGAGACTCCAAGTGAAGGGCGGGGTATAAATCCAATCTCCTCCTCCTCCTCCTCTTCTTCTTTTTCTTCTTCTTCTCTACTGATGGAGAAAGCATGGCGGACAAAGCTTCCTGTTTGTACAGGACGGAGGAGAAGTAGTTTTGTCCCATTCCTGTTCATTACAGCTGCCCCCACTGCCATGTAGCCTACTTCCTATGGGGATCCTACGAAATCACCATTTTAGGGGTCACAAGGGGCTGCTGGGGGACATGGTAATGCCCCTTGAACGTAAGTGTCTTTGTAGAATCCAGGGAAATAAAAATATCTATATGTAACTCAGGAGCCCCCAACCGTTTTGAGCCAGTGGGCACTTTTTGAATTCTGCCACAGCATGATGGAGATGCAGACACAAAATGGATGCTGCAGGAGGTGGACCCGATCACACAATGGCTGCTGCAGCACACCTTCGATCACCAGGGGTCATTTCGTAGAAAAATAGGTGCAGGAGCTCATTCACATAACTTATTAGCATAACTTATTAGCATAACTTATTAGCATAACTTATTAGCATAACTTATTAGCATAACTTATTAGCATAACTTATTAGCATAACTTATTAGCATAACTTATTAGCATAACTTATTAGCATAACTTATT
>NW_015165273.1:190048-208446 GCF_001447785.1 Gekko japonicus | reverse complement strand
GCTCCACTGGACTGTTTTGGATTGCTAGCTATGGGGGGAGGGGGACGTGCAGATCTGCCCTCGCAGAGGAGGGAGAGCTTGTACCTGAATAAAACTTGGTCTTAAAGGTGCCACTGGACTGTTTTGGATTGCTAGATATGGGGGGAGACATGCAGATCTGCCCTCACAGAGGAGGGAGAGCTTATACCTGAAGGTGGGCCGGGGGGAGGGGGCTCTGCAACTTACCTGGCTACTTCTTGCTCCTCGTGGCCCGACTGAGGGCTGCTGGGAGCAGGGGCGGGGCTTGTTCAATGTACCCGCCCCCTGGACTCCTTACTGCCAGAGCTCCGCTCCTGTGAGCTCCCACAGAAAATGACCCCTGTCGATCATACAGTGAAGATCTTTGTGCTGGGCTGGCAGCTGCTGCCTAAGCAATTATCTGCACAGCCGATCAAATCCCCAGTGGCCGATCAGAAGCCTTGCTGGGCAAAAGGCCCACCCAGACCCACCAATTTTCTAAAACTCCTTAGCAGGTTCCATGAAAGGTGTCGGAGGGCGCCACATTGCCCACAAGTAGTGGTTAAGCGTGTGGACTCTAATCTGGGAGAACCGGGTCAGTCACAAGCTCTGGCACAGCTGTCCTTGAAAAAAAGCAGTCTGTGTCAGAGTTCTCTCAGCCCCGCCTACCTCACAGGGTTTCTGTTGTGGGGAGGGGAAGGGAAAGGAGTATGTAAGCCGCTCTCAGACTCCAAGTGAAGGGCGGGGTATAAATCCAATCTCTTCTTCTTCTTCTTCACATTGGGGACCCCTGATGGAACTATCAGAAACATCGCCATACTCCCTCCAAACACCATGGGTCCCTCCAGTAGGAATCAAGTGCTAAAGGAGGAGTTGCTCTGATCACTCCCCTTTCCTTTTGTGTAACCGGTATGAAGGTGGGGGTGGGTGCTGTCAACTTACGGCAAGTCCGTAGGGGTTTCCAGAAAGATGAACCGCAGTGGCATGCCTTTGCCTGACTCTGTGTTATGGTCCTGGACCTCCTCGGTGGTCTCCCACCCAAGTACAAACCAAGCTTGACCCTGCTTAGCTTCCAAGATCTGATGAGATCAAGCTAGCCTGACCCATCCTTTTCCTGCCTACAGTGCTTCTCTCTGTGTAAGACATGACTCAGAAGGATTTACCCTATGGCAGGGGTGTCAAAAAAGCGGCCCGGGGGCCGGATGAGGCCCCCTGGAGGGCTTCTATCAGGACTGCATTGGAACTGCCTATCTTCTGCTTCTTTTTCCAGTTCTGCTGCTGCTGCATCACCGTAGGTTTGCAGCTTACCGATATACACCTGAACAGCCATACTCAGGATTGCAACGGCACAGACATTTTGATGCAATCATTCAGAGCAAGAGGTTGTCAGTTCTCAGACACTGTTAAATAAACAAAATATTGCAAGAGTGCTAATGTTTTAAGCATGTTTTTTTTTATTTTAAGTTTTTAAAAAAACCCTTTGTTTGTGTCCTTTATAAAGTTTATATCTCCACTACCTGGCACTACATTTTATGACACACATGGCCCGGCCCAACAAGGTCACATTTATGTCAGATCCAGCCTTCATAACAAATGAGTTTGACACCCCTGCCCTATTGGAAGGATTTACTCTATGGCAGGGGTGTCAAACATGCGGCCTGGGGGCCAGATGGATATTTTCTCTGTTCTTCTTATTATTTGAGTAGCCGCAAGCAAAGATGTATCTTGTCAGTTCTAAATTTCCATGCTGATTTTCCATCCGTTTGGTTTATCCTCTCAGCTGTAATGAGTCATAGAACCATAGAGTTGGAAGGAATCTCCAGGGTCATCTAGTCCAACCCCCTGCACAATGCAGGAACTTCACAAATACCTCCCCCTCCACACACATACACATTGACCACTGTTCCATGCCCAGAAGATGACAAAATACCTCCAGGGTTCCCGGCCAAACTGGCCTGATGAAAAATTGCTTCCTGACCACAAAATGATGATCACCATTCCCATGGGCGTTTAAGAAAGGACCAAAAAAACTAAGCACTGAGGCAACCCTTCCTGCCCTCCCTCTCATGATCTGCCTAAGTTCACACAATCGTAGAAATCATAGCATGCACAAAGATCAGCACAAAATAGTTAACCTATACAATCAGGACAACGAATCCAAGGGAACATCCCAAACACATTACTTAATAAATTAATAAATTTTGAGGGATCCTCTTTTGTTTTGTGTTGGATAAAGCTCTTGAGAGTCCCTTGGACTGCGAGGAGATCCAATCAGTCAATCCTATAAGAAATCAACCCTGACTGTTCCCTGGAAGGCCAGATACTGAAGCTGAAGCTCAAATACCTTGGCCAGCAAATAAGAAGGGAGCGTTCACTGGAGAAGACCCTGATGCTGGGAAAGATTGAAGGTAACAGAAGAAGGGGACGGCAAAGGATGAGATGGTTAGACAGTGTTATCAATGCAACAAACATGAAGTTGAGCACACTCTGAGAGACGGTGGAGGACAGGAGGCCCTGGCGTGATGTGGTCCATGGGGCTGCGAAGAGTCGGACTTGACTGTGTGACTGAACAACAACTTTTGTTCTGTGCAATTGTGCTTAATAACCAAAAGCACTGGGGAAACATGTGAAGGTTAATGCAAACCTAGTCTAATGGCAAGTGTACCTGTTTTGGAAAAAGAAATTTCATTCCACTGGTTCCTTTGTGGTTACACAGGAGACACGGATGGAATTCAACAGCTATGTAGAGCTCAGGACCAGGAACGCTACCGGAACCCCCCCGGGCCATTCCAGTGATTCCCAACCTTGACCCAGCCATTTATGGGTCCTACACACCAACACACTTGGTTTCGACAGACACTTTAAAGGCTGTTTAGGCTGGTCAGTAAATTATGGGGTCATTATATTGAAGGCAACTATATTGGGGAAAATAATGTTTAATGGCTGCCAATGGAATCAAGAAACGTGAACCGGATGATGGCATTTCATGAGCTTCGTGGCTTGGTGGTTAACCAAATACGGGCCATTCCTGGACGGTGCCTCACATCCTCCAGATATGGCGCATGGACCTCCATATAAGGCATCCCCTCTTCTAGAGCTCTCCATTCGCCCATTGGGAGTCACCATCCTTGCCAATTTCCAGTGCTGAACGAGGTGAGTTGTATCTTATCGATGATTTCTTTTCAGTGTTTTGATATGTGCATATTATTAATGCCCGTTTAATTTTAACATGCCCATGCACACTGGATTGGCATAAAAAGGATTAAACTAGAGGGGGTGTGGACATTTGAAAAAAAATCCAGAGGGCCACATCTGGGGCAGTATCTACTTCTGAGGGCTCTGGGCTGATTCCTTCCATTTCTTCTATCAGCAGTCCTTGCTTGCCAGTTTGGTGTAGTGGTTAAGTGCACCGGATTCTAATCTGGGAGAACCGGGTTTGATTCCCCACTCCTCCACTTGCACCTGCTGGATGACCTTGGACAACCATAGTTCTGATAAGAGCTGTTCTTGAAAAAAGAGCAGTTTCTGTCAGAGCTCTCTCCTCCCCACCTACCTCCCAGGGTGTCTGTTGTGGGGAGGGGAAGGGAAAGGAGCTTGTAAGCCGCTCTGAGTCACCTTTGGGTAGTGAAGGGTGGGGGATAAATCCAATCTCTTCTTCTTCTTCTTTTCTGTTTGGTGTAGTGGTTAAGTGCACCGGATTCTAATCTGGGAGAACCGGGTTTGATTCCCCACTCCTCCACTTGCACCTGCTGGATGACCTTGGACAACCATAGTTCTGATAAGAGCTGTTCTTGAAAAAAGAGCAGTTTCTGTCAGAGCTCTCTCCTCCCCACCTACCTCCCAGGGTGTCTGTTGTGGGGAGGGGAAGGGAAAGGAGCTTGTAAGCCGCTCTGAGTCACCTTTGGGTAGTGAAGGGTGGGGGATAAATCCAATCTCTTCTTCTTCTTCTTTTTCTTATTTTGGCCTCTGTTGCTTGTTATATTTTGCACTATTTGACCACTGAAGAAGGCCCCTGTGAGCCGAAAAACGTCAGGTCACACACTGTTCTCTTTTGTGTGCATTTGTAACTTTATACATTTTCTGAGGCTTTATTTGTGCCCCTAAGAGGTTTTTATATGTCTTTGTAATAAAGACTCTTTTGTACACTTACTTATGTTTTTAACTTTGGGCCCTCGATTCGTTTTCTGAACTTCCTTTGGAGGTTTGTGCTTTGTTCTTTTAGATTCCCCCCCCTCTTTTTTTTGGGTAGCATCATATCAAGCCTGTGTTTATTCATGACATCTGTGAATTTAACTCACTTGCCGTATAATGTGTACACCTTCCCAACCTAATCTTATCATATTGTGCACGGAGTGCGATCCATAGCTTCCTAGTTTTGGAAGTTCTCATTATACCAGTGTGATATGGTGGTTAGAGTGTTGGACTAGATTTTGGAAGACCTAGGTTCGAATCCTCACTCTGACATGGAAGCTTGCTTGGTGATCTCAGGCCAGTCACACACTCTGAGCCTAACCTACCTCATAAGGTTGTTAGAAGGAGGAGGAGGAGGAGGAGGAGGAAAAGAAGGAGGAGAAGGAGAAAAAGAAAGAGAAAAAGGAGAAGAAGGAGAAAGAGAGGAAGAAGGAGGAGGAGGAAAAGGAGGAGGAGAGAAAGAAGAAGAAGAGGAGGAGGAGGAGGACGAGGAGGAGATTGGATTTATACCCCGCCCTTCACTCAGAGTCTCAGTGTGGCTTACAGTCTCCTTTCCCTTCCTCTCCCCACAACAGACATCCTGTGAGGTAGGTGGGGCTGAGAGAGCTCTTTCAAGAATTGCTTTTGAGAGAACAGCTCTGAGAGAACTGTGGCTTGCCCAGGGTCACCCAGCAGCTGCATGTGTAGTACTAGGGAATCAAACCCAGTTCTCCAGATTAGAGTCCTAACCACTACACCAATGGAGAACAGTATAAGTCACTTTAGGTCCACCCTGTCTGCGTTGTGATGGGTTCATTGGTCTTCTCTGCTGTTCCAGCTTTGCCTTCATTCTCCGAAAGATGGGCTGCTGCGGCTGCTGTGGCGGAGACAGATCTAGAGTCGTTTATTGCGTCATGCCCTGCTGCTACCCCTCCATGCAGTCATGCTGCTGTTCCTGTTGCGGCCCTCAACAACATACCCAGGCCTGCTGCGCTCCCATGCAAACCAAGTGCTGCTCTCAAACCAAGAAATGCTGTTAAAGGAAGGTGTCCGGATCGTAAATCGAGTCTCCAAACTGCCCTGGCAACTGCTACGATAACATCTATGCAACGCAGACGGACTGCGAACACCTTCATTCCCTGCCCCGAATCTCAATGTGCAAACTGCCTAAACCTCTTCCTCTCTCTCCTATTAACTGTTGATCCTTCTGTTCTTCCTTAAATACCAAAATCCTTCTAAAAATTGTTTTGGGTACGGGTCACAAAGGCATCAACCGATGTCTCCCACTGTCTTCTCGATGGTGGTGATGCTGGATACGATGGCACCCTGCCTTCTAAATAACACTTGTTCCTGCTTTCATCTTCTATCAATGCAAAATAAAGCCTGAAAACTAGGCAGCTTCCTCTTGTCTTGGTCTTATATTTTTGCGCTGTACTTCCTACAATTGCCTGCAGTGGCTTCGAAATACCCACTCCATAAGTGTTCTCCACAGAAGACACATTTCTGACCAGAATGGCCAGTGGGGTGCAAAAAACCCTGAATGTCTTTTATATTCTCCCATTCCCCCTTGGTGCGTTCTACATGTTGTGAGGGGTTGAGAGGAAGGAGGGGTATGCCCTGTGGGCAGGGGCCATTTTGTAGAAAAAGAGGTACAGGAGCTCATTAGCATAACTTATAAGCATAACTTATTTGCATAGGCCACACCCCCTGGCATCACCGGAAGCGCGTCAGAAGGCAACACCCACCACTCAGGCTCCACTGGACTGTTTTGGATTGCTAGCTATTGGGGGGGGGGAACGTGCAGATCTGTCCTCACAAAGGAGGGAGAGCGTGTACCTGAATAAAACTCGGTCTTAAAGGTGCCACTGGACTGTTTTGGATTGCTAGCTATGGGGCGGGAGAACACGCAGATCTGCCCTTACAAAGGAGGGAGAGCTCGTACCTGAAGGTGGGCCGGGGGGGGGGCCTCTGCAATGTACCTGGCTGCTTCTTGCTCCTCATGGCCCGACTGAAGGCTGCTGGGAGCAGGGGGCAGGGCTTGTTGCATGTGCCCGCCCCCTGGGCTCCTTACTACCAGAGCTCTGCTCTTGTGTGCTCCCGTAGGAAATGACCCCTGACAGTGGGTATTTGGCTATGTATGACTGTTACAAAAGCACAATGAAGAAACTGATTGTGACACATACCAGCATTGGTCAGGCCGCACCTGGAGTCTTGTGTGCAGTTCTGGAGGCCGCACTTCAAAAAGGATGTGGACAGAATGGAGCAGGTGCAGAGGAGAGCAAGGAGGATGATCGTGGGCCTGGAAACCAAGCCCTGTGAGGAAAGGCCGAGGGACCTGGGAATATTCAGTCTGGAAAAGAGGAGGCTAAGGGGGGACAGGATTGCTTTCTTTTAAATATTTGAAGGGCTGTCCCTTAGAGGAGGGCAGGGAGCTGTTCCTGTTCGCAGCAGAGGAGAGGACTCGCAAGAATGGGTTTAGAGTAAGGGCTGGATCTTAGGAAAAGCTTATTTACAGTCAAAGTTGTCCACAACAGTGGAATCAGCTGCCTCAAGAGCTGGTGAGCTCCCCCTCACTAGCGCTCTTCAAGCAGCGGCTGGACAAACACTTGTCATGGATGCTCTAGGCTGATCCTGCATTGAGCAGGGGGTTGGACTACATGGCCTTTTATGGCCCCTTCCAACTCTGTCATTCTATGATTCTATAAGAGCACAGGAAGAGTCCAGCTGGATAGGTGCAGTGGTCCACCTAGTCCAGTATCAAAACATGGGTTGGGTGGGCATCCATAGAAAGCCCTCAGAAAAGAGAGCGAAAGTGTTGTAGTAGTAGGGGGTGGGTCAGAGGACATAAGAACATAGGAGAAGCCAAAGGCCCATCCAGTCCAACACTCTGTGTCACACAGTGACAGGAGGTCCACCAGTGGGGCCAGGACACTAGAAGCCCTCCCTCTTGAAGCTGTCCATGCTTGAGGAGTCGGCTGCAGCGTGTCCAGAAGAGACCATAAGAACATAAGAACATAAGAGACGCCAATGTTGGATCGGGCCAAAGGCCCATCCAGTCCAACACTCTGTGTCACACAGTGGCCCAAAACACCAGGTGCCATCAGGAGGTCCACCAGTGAGGCCAGGAATCTAGAAGCCCTCCCCCTGTTGACCCCCCCCCAAGCACCAAGAAGGAGGATCTGGGTTCAGATACCTATCCTGCAATGAAACCCATGGGATAAACTTGGGCAGGGCAGGTTCCGGGGTTTGAGAGGACCCAGAGAGTCCCCAGGCCCACTTCCCCTTCTACCAACTACCAGGGCTCCACACATACCCTTCTTCTCTCTAACCACATCCACATGCCTGTGTTCTTCCCCTGCCCACTTTTGAGCTTTCTCACTGCCCATGCTCACCAGTGCCCCAAACCCTTTTGGGCAGTGAGTATAGCTGGGAACACATTATAGCACTTGCATATAGGGGGGTGGGTTTGACAGCAGTGGGCCCTGCCCGAAACCCTGGGCTCTGGGCTAGTCCCCACCTCAGGGGAAGGAGGAGGAGGAGGAGGAGATTGGATTGATGCCCCGCCCGTCACTCGGAGTCTCAGAGCAGATTCCAGTCTCCTCCCATTCCTGCCCCCACAACAGACACCCTGTGAGGTAGGTGGGGCTGAGATTGCTCTTTCGAGAACTGCTCTTGAGAGAACAGCTCTGAGAGAACTGTGGCTTGCCCAAGGTCACCCAGTTGTTGCATGTGTAGGAATGGGAATCAAACCTGGTTCTCTCAGATTAGAGTCCATGTTCCTAACCACTATACCAAACTAATGCCAGCCATAGTCCTGGGCCTGTAACTCTCAACCTTATCTCCCTCACAGGGACAGTCTACAACAGAAGAAGATAGATCCATGTCTGAGGTACCGATCTACCTGGGTGAAGAGCGAGGTAAACATTCGCAAGGATCAAAACCTCCCATGTGTCCAAGCTGGACAGCTTCAAAATGGAGGAAATACTCTTCTCTGGTGCCATTCCAGCGCCCTCTAAACTGAAGTTCCAAGCCCAATTGGGTTATCCCTCATTTTTAAAGGGACATTTCCCATAGATGCTATGTGGTTGTGGAGAAAGTGAGTCGGGTGAAAGTTTGGCGCATCGTGGATCATCAGAAAGATCCTGTAGATGAATGAGGGCCTCTGCTGACTACCTCAGCCCGCAGTCACATTCATAGTCGACTGTCCTTCAAATGTCCTAGTCTAGCTACTGTCCTCAGGAGCCAACTGGAAGCTCCCAATGTTCATCAAAATACCAATGAAACACATTCACATTGTTAAGTCCCAGAAGGCAACACGGTCATTATGCTCTGGATTACCTGCAGGTTCCCAAATACTTTTCAGAGAGATTTAGCCTGGAACTGCTGGGTCTGATTGTCAGTGCCAGTCCAGAATCCTATAGAGCCATTTCCTACCCTTTTACTTTAGATTCTTCTCCAACAAAGGGTAGCTGACAAATTGAATTCAGGTATCTGGCCAAGGGAGTCTTTACTCTTGAAAATGCATACCCCCAAAAATCTTGTTGATTTCTGGCAAATGGAGATTTTACTCTTGAAAACTCATACTGCCCCAAAAAATCTTGTTGGTTTCTAAGGTGCACCTGGACTCAAATCTAGCTGTTTTACTGAAGACCAACACAGCTACCTTTTGAAACTACCTCAGATTTTGGTAACCAAAAGTAAATCCAAATAGGGATGGGCACAAACCACAAAAATATGGTTCGGGTTCGGTACATGTTTCATGGTGAACCACGAACCAAACTGGGAGATTCATGTTGAACTGAGCCAGTTCATGGTTTGTGCCCCCCAGCAAACCCTGTTGAAAGGGACCACAGCCCCTTTAAACATGGTTTGCAGAAAGCCTGAAAAACAGCTCAGCAGTGGGGGCAGCCTGCTCCCTGTTTTCAAGCTTTCTTGTGCAGTCCCTTTAAACAGCTGAGTGGTGGAGAGCAGAAAGCAGTGGGTTAAAGGGACACATTCACAAACTGCTTTAAAAGTTCATGGAAGCTCATAACGGTAGACCTGTCATGAACTTAATTCATGAACCATGAATGGGGCAAAATTTGTGATGACTCTTGCTTCATGGTTCAGTTCATGCCCATCCCTAAACCTCAGATCTTCTCCATGCAAAGCATGTGCTCTGCTTCCAAGCTTCACTGTACCTGCATTGTTCGGTAGTTTCTGTCTTAATCTCACCATCTCTTACAGCATGCTTAATTTGACAACTTTCCATCCTGAGGCCTTTATCAGCAACTATGCAGTCTGACATATATGTTTCTGGAAACCTGACAGGCCAGCTGTTGGACAGCAGTTTGAAGCTCAAAGGGGATAATTAAAGTGGTGGAGCAGGATCAGCAACTGCAGTTGCGTATCACAATTCAGTCTATGCGATGGAAACTGAGAAATGAGACTTTCCATCTTTGCAGACCATGGGAGTATGTGTCCCTTTGGGAGACAATCAAGTTTTGTTGTGTCATAATGGAGTTTCCTGTTGTTGTGAACCACTTTGTCTACAATTACCTTCTTTTTTATCCAAATTGCTTTCTTGGTGGAATGACTTAAGGAGAAGAAGAAGAAGAGATTGGATTTATACCCTTGGAGTCCCAGAGCGGCTTACAAACTCCTTTCCCTTCCCCTCCCCACAACAGACACCCTGTGAGGTGGTTGGAGCTGAGAGAACTCTGACATAAACTGCTCTTTCAGGAACAGCTGTGCCAGAGCTTGTAACTGACCCAAGGTCACATAAGCAGGTGCAAGTGGAGGAGTGGGGAATCAAACCCCGGTTCCCCCAGATTAGAGTCTGCACACTTAACCACTACACCAAACTGGCTCTCCTCTTCAAAAACAAGTCCTTAGGCGAAGGATGGGCAAATCAGCTCCCCTTGCTACCAACTAAATGAAAGCATGTCTGAGATGACCAGTTCCTCCTTATCCAATCACAAAGATAAGTCAGGTGGACAGAAGGCTGGCTGACACTATCAGCAAAACCCAGAATTGTGGGAGATTAGAAATTAACTTCTTAGCTTTGGAAACTGTCAGGGGTGGATCTACTATGAAACTAATGGAGTTTACGTTTCAGAGCCCCTAATCCTGGAGGGGCCCTGAAGCAACTTTAAAAAAAAAAAAATGAGTGAATTTTTCAACAAAATTGATGGAGTTTTAAAAAGTATTTTAAAAGAGCCAGTTTGGTGTAGTGGTTACGTGCGCGGACTCTAATCTGGGAGAACCGGGTTTGATTCCCCACTCCTCCACTTGCACCTGGCTGGATGACCTTGGCCAAGCCGTAGTTCTGATAAGAGCTGTTCTTGAAAAAGAGCAGTTCTTGTCAAGAGGTCTCTCATCCCCACCTACCTTACAGGGTGTCTGTTGTGGGGAGGGGAAGGGAAAGGAGATTGTAAACTGCTCTGAGACACCTTTAGGTAGTGAAGGGCGGGGTATAAATCCAATCTCTTCTTCTTCTTCTAAAACAAGGCTGTTTTAGTGACCGAATCATAAGTCAGTGGGTCGAAGTACTTAATATTGACCTTAAAATATCCTCTAATGCCCATTTTCAAGGGCTCCACCTAAGGTTGCCAAGTCCATCTTTTGCCCCAGCGGGGGACTTTGGGGGCGTTCCTGGAGGGGGCAGGGCATCACTGACGGGATGACATCATGTTGGGGACATTCGCCGCCCTCCCCACCCGCGCACCTGATCTCCAGAAATGCCAGTTTCCTGCACTTAAAGGACCCGGTGTTTCCATTTTAAGTACACGGAGTCGGCGTTTCCCCTTTAAGAGCAAAGAGCCGACGTTTCCCTTTTAAGTGCACGGAGCTGGCATTTCCCTGCAAGCCCGATCTCAAGCGGAGATCGGGCTTGGGAGGAAACGTGGGTTCCATGAACTTAAAGGCAACCACCCCTCTGTCTCAAGAGAGAAGGGAGAGAGGTGGCTGTGGGTGTTGGGGGCGGGTAGAACCCCCCCCAACAGGGGACCTCTTGCAAACCGGGGGGTTTGGCAACCCTAGCTCCACCCCACCACCCCATTCTCCGCCATTTGAGCCTTGAGGTCCTTGAAAAGGCCACAAGGCCCTTTGGACCTTATTGGATGTTTCTCTATTGTTGCTGGTTGAGAAGGTTGAGAAGGTTCAATCTTTTCAGGGTCCCAGAAAGGTATATCTGCCACTGGAAACTGTCATCTAGAACTTAATATGAATTGCAAATAAGTGGGTGTTTAAGCATGTGTGTTAAAGTGCCATCAAGTTGTTTTCGACTTATGGCAACACCATGAATTAATGACCTCCAAAATGTCCTCTTGTTAACAGCCTCGCTCAGGTCCTGCAAACTGAGGGCCACACCTTCCTGTCAAATGCTGCCTACCCATCTCATCCTTTGCCGTCTCCGTCTTCTTTGACCTTCAGTCTTTCCCAGCATCAGGGTCTTCTCCAGTGAGTGCTCCCTTCTCATTGGGTGGCCAAAGTCTTTGAGCTTCAGCTTCAGTACCTGGCCTTCCAGGGAACAGTCAGGGTTGATTTCCTTTAGGATTGACTGATCTGATCTCCTTGCAGTCCAAGGGACACTCAAGAGTCTTCTCCAGCACCATACATTACTACTGGGAGTACCATACACAGGTCAAAAATCTTGAAAATTGATAGGGAAAATTTGAGAACCGCTAGAAGTTCATTCCCTGGCACAATTAGCATCTTGACCCTTCCCACTAAAAATAAACTACAAATACTCACATGGAGCATTAGGCACACTAGAGAGATGGAAGATAGGCGGATGTTCCGGACGCGATCTCACCGCCACATCTGGGAAGCTTAGAGCTCCTGTGGCTCACCCGAGGCTTCACTCCGAAGATGCGCTGTGAAAAACTAGTACCTCCGAGGTACTAGTTTCCGGAAACCACAGAGCAAGGGCGGGCGTCAGATCACGTTTCCGGTGTTAGCTCGTGGCATCCGGCGCCCGCCCATGTCCCATCGCGAAAAGGTTTTTTTTTGTCAAGTGTCCACGGGTGTGCACAAGCACTGAACGGCGCATGCGAACACTTGGGTTAAAAAAACCCAACACAACCCCCGTGGCGCCGCTTCTTTGCCGTGCTGCAGGAGTGAGGTATGATCGGCACCTCCCCCCAACCACGGGACGTCAGTGGGATATCGAGTGGGACGTTTGATCCGGCTGCCGCGCAGTAGTTCGCTCCCGGGCAAACAGCTACGCCTCCCCCCTGCGATATCCGGTCCGTGTGACCGGGGCCATAGTCTATAGAGCTCAGATGTGCTCTGGGACCAGTGAAACCACACGAGTCTCATCTGTCACCCAAAGAATTTCTTAGTCTCCATTGCTGCATGACACCATGTGGCCATGGCATTTGTGGCACTCAAGTGGACTGCACATCACCCGCAGCACTCTTATCTGAGCATCAGCTAAGAATTATTTTCCTCTGGATCCCCAGAATCTCTGCTTCAGGATGTCCACCCCAACACTATTTATGCCTCTGAGTATCTAAGAAATCAGGAAGATCCCAGTTGATCTTTCTTCATCATCTGGAGATAAACCACGTTGGGTGGGTGGTGCATAAATTGCTCTGTCCTGAGTCCCCCTAACTTGGATGTCCAAGGCTAGCCCGATCTCATCAGCTCTGGAGAAGCTAAGCAGGGCTCGCCCCCATTAGTACTTGGATGAGGGACCACCAAGGAAGGCCAGGGTCGCTGTGCAGAGGGAGACAATGGCCAATGAACTCTGGAAAGCTCTTGCCTTGAAAACCCTATCGGGCCACCATAAGTCAGCTGTGACTTGATGGAACTTTATTTTGGTTTGGTGTCATGGTTAAGTGCGCGGACTCTAATCTGGGAGAGCCGGGTTTGATTCCCCACTCCTCCACGTGCACCTGCTGGATGACCTTGGGCAAGCCGTAGTTCTGATAAGAGCTGTTCTTGAAAAACAGCAGTTTCTGTCAGAGCTCTCTCAGCCCCACCTCCCTCACAGGGAAGGGAAAGGAGTTTGTAAGCCACTCTGAGATTCCCTTGGGTAGTGAAGGGTGGGATATAAATCCAATCTCCTCTTCTTCTCTCTTTTCTGCTTCCTTCCCACCCAGGAGCCAACCTACCTTGATCTGCCCTTCCCCCCATCTTCAGCTTTTCCTCCTTCCCACCTCTGGCAACCTCATGCAACGAAACCTCTGGCCCAGGTGAATGGTGATCAACCCCACATCAGGGCCCAGTGGTACAGGCATGAAGCCTTAAGAACTTGTGAGTGGCAGTTTGGTGTAGTGGTTAAGTGTGCAGACTCTAATCTGGGAGAACCGGGTTTGATTCCCCACTCCTCCACTTGCACCTGCTGATGGGACCTTGGGTCAGTCCCAAGCTCTGGCACAGCTGTCCTTGAAAAAGAGCAGTTTCTGTCAAGAGCTCTCTCAGCCCCACCCACCTCACTGTTGTGGGGAGGGGAAGGGAAAGGAGTTTGTAAGCCTCTCTGAGACTCGAAGTGAAGGGCGGGGTATAAATCCAATATCTTCTTCTTCTACCACCACCTTAAATTGTGCTGCTGAGGATTGGCCGTTTAAAAGTGTTGGTTTCAAGGTGCTGGTGCTTACTTTTAAAGCCCTATAGAGCCAGGGGCCTGCATATCTTCGAGGCCACCTCTCCCCATATGAGCCCTGTAGAATATTCCCTGGCCCTAGGAATGTCCAGCTTGCCTCAACTAGGAGCAGGTCCTTTTCAATCCTGGCTTGTGCCTGGTGGAATGAGCTGCCTTATGAGATCAGGGCCCTGCAGGACCTGTTACACTTCTGCAGGGCCTGTGAGACGGAGCTCTTCTGCCAGGCCTTTAGTTGAGCCAGTGGGCATCCACTTTGATTTGGCCCTCCCCTCCAGCGACCGCAGATCCTAGAAGTCAGATTGGGACCACACTATCGTCGCTTGAGGCGTGTTGCTGTTTTAAATGCTGCTGGTGATTTTATTGATTTTACGCTGATGGTTTTATTGAAGCGAATGAATTATGATAATGTGTTTTAATGTGTAAATCTGCATTCATTGCAGATATATATCTTGGTAGCCGCCCTGAGCCTACAATGTGGGGAGGGTGAGATATAAGTCTAAATAACTAAATAAATTAATAAATGAATGAATGAATAAATAAATAAATGTGTGTTTGTTGTTCCAGAGTGGCTCCTCTGAGGTTCTCTTTGGTGGTGTGGTCTGATTCCCCCCCTCCAAGAAGAAGAAGGAGGAGGAGGAGGAGGAGGAAAAGAAGGAGAAGAAGAAGAAGAAGAAGAGTTGGATTTGGACTCCGCCCTTGACTCGGAGTGGCTTACAATCGCCTTTTCTTCCTCGCCTCACAATTTATTTATTTATTAAACTTGATTTATGAGGCTGCCCTTCCCTAAAGTAGGGCTCCGGGTGGCTTACAACAGGATAATGTACATTCACAATATAAAATCAACTTAAACAGTCCAATACATACTAGTAGATAAAAACAGTGCATATACGATAAATAAGAGGGCAGAGGAATCCTAACTCCCTAGTCTCCCCTGGGGGGAGGGGTTATCAGGGATGGGGGATTATAGAAGAAGAAGGAGGATGATGATGATGAGGAGATTGGATTTATACCCCGCCCTTCACTACCCAAAGGAGTCTCAGAGCGGCTTACAAACTCCTTTCCCTTCCCCTCCCCACAACAGGCACCCTGTGAGGTAGGTGGGGCTGAGAGAGCTCTGACAGGAACTGCTCTTTTTCAGTACTACAGTTTATCAGAACTACGGATTGCCCAAGGTCATCCAGCCAGGTGCAAGTGGAGGATTGGGGGAATCAAACTCGGTTCTCCCAGATTAGAGTCTGCGCACTTCACCATTATACCAAACTGGCTGTTTTAAAATACTTTTTAAAGCTCCATCAATTTTGTTGAAACTCATTTTTTTTTTAAAGTTGCTTCAGGGCCACTCCAGGATTAGGGGCTCTGAAACGTAAACTCCATTAGTTTCATAGTAGATCCACCCCTGACAGTTTCCAAAGCTAAGAAGTTAATTTCTAATCTCCCACAATTCTGGGTTTTGCTGATAGTGTCAGCCAGCCTGAAGAAGAAGAGATTGGATTTATACCCCGCCCTTCACTCGGAGTCTCAGAGCGGCTTACAAAATCCTTTCCCTTCCTCTCCCCACAACAGACACCCTGCGAGGTGGGTGGGGCTGAGAGAGCTCTTGACTGGCACATGATGTGGTGGCGGCTACAAGCATGGACGGCTTCAAAAGGGAATTAGATAGGCATCTGGAGCAGAGGTTCATCAGTGGCTATTTGCCACAAGGTATAGGTAGGGGCTCTGGGGCAAGTGATGCTCTGTCTTCTTGGTGCTTGGGGGGGCAACAGTGGGAGGGTTTCTAGTGTCCTGGCCCCACTGCTGGACCTCCTGATGGCACCGGGTATGTATTTTTGGCCACTGTGTGACAGAGTGTTGGACTGGATGGGCCACTGGCCTGATCCAACATTGGCTTCTCTTATGTTCTTATGTTCTTATGTTGACAGGAACTGCTCTTTTTCAAGAACAGCTCTGACAGAACTACAGCTTGCCCAAGGTCATCCAGCAGGTGCAACTGAAGGAGTGGGGAATCAAACCCGGTTCTCCCAGATTAGAGTCCGTGCATAGGGGAGTGCCAAAAGAAGTCCTATCACTGTCCTCAACTGAAGGTCCAGTGGAACATCTCTGCCTTGCATGCCCTGCGGAAAGGTAGCAGCTCCCGCAGGGCACGGATGTCTTCCAGCACAGCGTTCTACCAGGCAGGGGCCAGGGTTGAGAAGGCCGTGGCCCTGGTCAAGGACAGTCAGACTTCTCTCAGGCCGGGGACACTGTGAGATAGGTGGGGCTGAGAGAGCTCTGAGGGAGCTGTGTCTGACCCCAGATCTGACCCCAGAGAGTCTGACCCCGGAGAGAGAAGAACATCCAAGCAGCTGCCGGTGCGCATGATGATGACGTCAGACGCTAGCACAGCGGAGCCAGAAGGACGTTGCTGTGCCCAGAAGAAGACGCGAATCGTGTGCCTTAACTACCGCCAAATCATGGAGCCCGCCGGGAATGACCGAGCCGAACAAAGTACCGAGTGCCGGACCAAGAAACATCTCAACCATCACAAGGGTGCTGATAGGTAACCCTGCCCCTACAAAACCTTGTGGCCCTAGTCAGGAATTAATTGTGTGACTAGCACCGCCTGTAAGCCGCTCTGAGACCCCCTGAGAAAGGGGGTTCGAGCGGGATATAAAGTCTACGGTTAAATAAAAATAAAATAAATAAATCTAGGGTTGCTAGTTTCCCCTGGGGGCGCAGGGAAACCCCCACTCGATAGGCTCGTTCCCTGCCAGCCCAGATCCGGCCGCAGGAGGACCCCGCCCCCAAAGTGTGAGACACGTTACTGGGAGATGCTGTATCATTCAAGGGAAAACTGTATGATTTTCCCTCGAATGATTGTGGCCCTGCCCCCAATGTGCCCGATGCGATGATGTCGCTCCCGGGGACTCCCGGGGAGGTACAGGATTCCCCATGCTAAAAGGTAAATACAACTTGGCAACTCTACCCAGATCACCCAGCTAGCTGTGTATGAAAGAGTGGGGACTCAAACCCGGTTCTCCAGATTAGAGTCCACCGCTCTTAACCACTACACCAAACTGGCTCTTCTGCATTCAGAAGGTCCCAGGTTCAATCTCCAGCTGAAACATGGATCCCTCTGGTAGCAGGTGCTAAGAAAGACCTTTCTCTGCCCGACAGCTGCTAACATTCAGAGTTCTCAGCTAGAACACAGAGAGTACTCCATCTTTCTGTGTTGTACCTCTGAGGACGCCAGTCACAGCTGCTGGCACAATGCCAAGACCACAGACAGACAGCCCGGAAAATCTACAACAACTCAGCTAGATTGATCAGTCGTCTGACTCCATATAAGGCCAGCTCAGGAGGATGGCAGTTTGTACGGAGACCACAGAGATTTCAGGATTTTCTTGTCTTTCATCAACATAACTGGAGAATGACACAACCGAGGAACTGTTGAAAATCTGAATCTGAATCAAGAATCTGACTCACCAAGAAAGTAATAGTAGCACCAGGTGCACTGTAATCCTCCTCCCATTACTTAGTCAAATACTAGAAAGCAAGAAGGAGGAGGCCGATAGTCACCTCGAGGATACAAACTTGGCTCCTAACCGCTCTACACTCCTAAACTGCCAAATGAAACTGTATAAATGGACCCAGCAAGACTGTGTCACACCTATACATCGGTTCTATGCTCTTTTCTGAAACACCTTGTTCCCTTCTCCATGGAAGTAAACAGGAGTTACCATTCTTTTTCGGTTTCCCTCATGGGTGATGCACTTATGATATTCAGAAACCACTTGAGTTAAGTCTGTCAGGTATAGGGCTGGGGTAGAGACCACACTGGTCAAGCTTTTCATCAGGCCACCTTTGTTTCAACATCATTCAAGACTCCAATCTTCACATACTGGAGCAAGAAATAGGTTCAAAGAAAAACCCACTGAGGAGAGTTTCGTTGTTCAGAGTCTCAAATCCCCATTTTGTTCTTGCTTCTCCCTTGTGAAACCTCTCATTAACAACGTGGCTCCATCTAGTTGACGAGTAAAGCTACCTTCTCCTAATAACAGATTTCAAACTTCTTTCAACGTCCCTGTACTCTGTTGAAAATATAATTATCTAAACACCGTTTGGTGAGCTCTGAAGTCCTCCTCAGAAGGTTCCCAGAGGTTTAACTTTTCAAGGAACGCTGATCTCATTCAGTGTGTTGTGTTGCTAAGGTTCACTGGAAGGCTGTCAAGGGACACCCAATTTGGTCAACGTTGCCAGAAGTGATTGCTTTCCTATTCATCAATATAATTAGTCCAAACTCACATGATAATTAGTCCAAACTCACATGATATGCACCTCAAGCTAGAAAGCTTCTAGAACCGTCCTTCTTATGGGAGAAGAATTTCTTGTCTTACTCATTTACCTTCATGAATGGAGAAAGTTCCATCATGTGGAAATATTGGTGGTGATTCCTTCCAATAGCCCAATAGCCCAATATCCTCCCTCCCTCCCTCCTTTAATATTTTTTTTAAAGAAAAGTTCAAGTTGAGACACAAGAAAATTATAGATAGATATGAAATCTTGAGACAGGAAGGGCGGGTTAAACTACATTTATTAATAAACTAGGGAGCAAAGCCCGTTGTGGATGAAGACAATGGGTCTAGAAAAGTAGGGTGGGTGGGTG
>NW_015165273.1:185937-189915 GCF_001447785.1 Gekko japonicus | reverse complement strand
AGGAAGGAAGGAAGGAAGGAAGGAAGGAAGGAAGGAAGGAAGGAAGGAAGGAAGGTAGGAGAGAGAGAGAGAGAGAAAGTGGGGGGAAGAGAGAGAGAAAGGAAGGAAGTTAGAAGGGGGGAGGCGTGGGGGGCGGCCGGCAAAAGTCTCTCTCTGCCGTCCGGCTAGCCGGGCAACGGGAAAAGTGAAGGGGGGGTCCTGGTAAAGGTTCTCCCATCTGCCCAGCTTGGCGGGGGGCGGGAGAAGCCACGAGGGGTGGGGGGAGGGGAGGGGCTAAGCCAGGCATGCAGCGGCTCATTCGCCGCCACTGCCGGCTTTCTACTGGGCGGGCAGGGGGGGCTGGCCAGGGCTGACATGGGCGGGACTACACAAAGCAGCCAGCCAACCCAGCCAGCGTCTTCTGACTGAAAGTTCTTGCGCCCAAACACTGTAGGTGTGCATTGGAACGTTGGACCCCACTACGGCTTTATATAAGGGGAGAGATTAACAATTGTTTAACTTTAGTGTAGGTTACACCACAGGGAGGCCATCTTGGCTGCCAGTATTTCTGGACAACACCAGAACATGGGGAGGGGGCATAGCTCAGTGGAAGAGCATCTGACCGGCTTGCAGAAGGTCCCAGGTTCAATCTCTGCCATCCCTGATTAGAAGGACCAGGCAGTAGGTGATGTGAAAGACCTCTGTCTGAGTCCCTGAAGACCCAATGCCAATCTCGGTAGACTTGATGGACCATAGTCTGATTCAATATAAGACAGCTTCATATGTATGTATGTGGACCCTGGTTCCAGACTCAACCAGCATGTAAGAACATAAGAACATAAGAGAAGCCAATGTTGGATCAGGACAATGGCCCATCCAGTCCAACACTGTCACACAGTGGCCAAAAATCCCAGGTGCCATCAGGAGGTCCATCAGTGTCTTCTGGCTTGGTTTACTGTTGCCCACACAGACAACTATATCAAGAGGTGCCAAACCTCATCTTCTCCTGGCCACCGGCTGTAAGCCACTGTGAGTCGAGTAAACAACGGTGGCCATGAGAGACAAATGACCTGAGACAAATGAGCTTCATGTATGTCCCCCTAAAGAGGGAACTCAAGTCAGCAAGGCCAGAAGAATGTGTAGGAATGTCCCCGAGATGGGGGGAATGTACAGAAGGCTCCCAGTTAGGTCAGTTTCAGCTTCATTTATCTCGATATCAAATGTTCATCTGTGGTTGCTGATCACAATTAGTAAGGGAAACCAAGCGACTTTCAAAAAAAAAATTAAGAATAACATCTCGACGGGTAACCAAATGAGGAGTAACCCATGAGGTTTTGAGTAAACAGTCGTGACGGGCCTTCAGCCACATGAATCTTCCCATGCGGTCACCGCATTACCCCTCCAAAGCATTATTCATGAAATGAGCTCTTTAAGTGCCCCGTGGTGTGGTGTGTAAGAATTACAGTCCTGTGAACTTCAGATGGCTCTAATTATACACCCTGGGAAAAAAATTCACCCATAATGGAAAAAGTGAACAAACCCGCTAGAGAACACAGGATTGGAAGTTTGGTGCAGCGCATAGACATGTGCTTCTAGGTCAGCAATGAGAATACTGCCGTTCCTTGGTTGTGCCTCATTTCCTAGGGGAAGGGCGCATGAAGCTATATAAAAGCATCCTGCACTCTCCATGCATTCACTTGGCCGTCTGTGCCCCTGTCAAGATCCAGCCACTCAACAAGGTAAGTCCAAACCTGATTTTCTTTACTAGCAAGGAAGAAGGGAGACTATTGGTAGCACTGGGACTTCTCCAACCTCAAAAATGAAACAGTTAATGAGTTAGTGGATAATGGCTTGTGGAACTACTTGCAAGACGAGTTCCAGAAGATTCTCTGTTGATTGTTTTATAATGACGGGAGGCATTCTGGACTAATCAAACCACCCTCCCCCCCCAAGGACCAAAATTCATTTGCTACCAGAAATTCCCTTCTGGAAATTATAATTTTAAACATTTTCCTGATACCATTGGAAGATAGGGAGCTTAGCCATGCATCACGTTAAAATGCTGAAAATGTGTTTCTGAATTCTGGCTCAACTACAAAAAAAAAATGCCATAAACAATGAGAATGTGAGTATCCTGAAAATTGTTTATCTAACAACAACAAAAATGGGCTTTCTGTGTGTTTCAGCTTCATATACACGTCATTCAAGATGGCCTGCAAGAAAGCATTCGGCTTTATGCAGTGCAAAAAAAGCTCCTGTGCCCCCTGCTGCTTCAAGAAGGGCTGTTGCAGCAAGTGTGGCTGCTGCCCCTGTTGTTGTAACAAGAAGAGTTGTTGCTGCAAAGGTGACTGTAACACCTCCTGCTGTAAGCCTCAGTCCTGCTGTTGTAGCAAGTGTGGCTGTAACCCCTGTTGCTGTAAGCCGCAGTCCTGCTGCTGCAGCAAGTGCGGCTGTAACCCCTGCTGCTGTAACCAGAAGTCCTGCTGCTGTAAGCCTCAATCCTGCTGTTGCAGCAAATGCGGCTGTAACCCCTGCTGCTGTAACCAGAAGTCCTGCTGCTGTAAGCCTCAATCCTGCTGTTGCAGCAAATGCGGCTGTAACCCCTGCTGCTGTAACCAGAAGTCCTGCTGCTGTAAGCCTCAATCCTGCTGTTGCAGCAAATGCGGCTGTAACCCCTGCTGCTGTAACCAGAAGTCCTGCTGCTGTAAGCCTCAATCCTGCTGTTGCAGCAAATGCGGCTGTAACCCCTGCTGCTGTAACCAGAAGTCCTGCTGCTGTAAGCCTCAATCCTGCTGTTGCAGCAAATGCGGCTGTAACCCCTGCTGCTGTAACCAGAAGTCCTGCTGCTGTAAGCCTCAATCCTGCTGTTGCAGCAAATGCGGCTGTAACCCCTGCTGCTGTAACCAGAAGTCCTGCTGCTGTAAGCCTCAATCCTGCTGTTGCAGCAAATGCGGCTGTAACCCCTGCTGCTGTAACCAGAAGTCCTGCTGCTGTAAGCCTCAATCCTGCTGTTGCAGCAAATGCGGCTGTAACCCCTGCTGCTGTAACCAGAAGTCCTGCTGCTGTAAGCCTCAATCCTGCTGTTGCAGCAAATGCGGCTGTAACCCCTGCTGCTGTAACCAGAAGTCCTGCTGCTGTAAGCCTCAATCCTGCTGTTGCAGCAAATGCGGCTGTAACCCCTGCTGCTGTAACCAGAAGTCCTGCTGCTGTAAGCCTCAATCCTGCTGTTGCAGCAAATGCGGCTGTAACCCCTGCTGCTGTAACCAGAAGTCCTGCTGCTGTAAGCCTCAATCCTGCTGTTGCAGCAAATGCGGCTGTAACCCCTGCTGCTGTAACCAGAAGTCCTGCTGCTGTAAGCCTCAATCCTGCTGTTGCAGCAAATGCGGCTGTAACCCCTGCTGCTGTAACCAGAAGTCCTGCTGCTGTAAGCCTCAATCCTGCTGTTGCAGCAAATGCGGATGTAACCCCTGCTGCTGTAAGCCGCAGTCCTGCTGTTGCAGCAAGTGTGGATGTAACCCCTGCTGCTGTAACCAGAAGTCTTCCTGCTGTAAGCCGCAGTCCTGCTGTTGCAGCAAGTGTGGATGTAACCCCTGCTGCTGTAAACCACAGTCCTGCTGTTGCAGCAAGTGCGGCTGTAACCCCTGCTGCTGTAACCAGAAGTCCTGCTGCTGCAGCAAGTGCGGCTGTAACCCCTGCTGCTGTAAGCCACAGTCCTGCTGTTGCAGCAAGTGTGGATGTAACCCCTGCTGCTGTAAGCCGCAGTCCTGCTGTTGCAGCAAGTGTGGCTGTAACCCCTGCTGCTGTAAGCCACAGTCCTGCTGTTGCAGCAAGTGCGGGTGTAACCCCTGCTGCTGTAAGCCACAGTCCTGCTGTTGCAGCAAGTGTGGCTGTAACCCCTGCTGCTGTAACCAGAAGTCCTGCTGCTGCAGCAAGTGCGGATGTAACCCCTGCTGTTGTAACCAGAAGTCCTGCTGTTGCAGCAAGTGCGGATGTAACCCC
>NW_015165273.1:180298-185371 GCF_001447785.1 Gekko japonicus | reverse complement strand
CCACAGTCCTGCTGTTGCAGCAAGTGTGGATGTAATCCTTGCTGCTGTAAGCCACAGTCCTGCTGTTGCAGCAAGTGTGGCTGTAACCCCTGCTGCTGTAAGCCACAGTCCTGCTGTTGCAGCAAGTGTGGCTGTAACCCCTGCTGCTGTAAGCCTCAGTCCTGCTGTTGCAGCAAGTGTGGCTGTAACCCCTGCTGCTGTAAGCCGCAGTCCTGCTGTTGCAGCAAGTGTGGCTGTAACCCCTGCTGCTGTAAGCCGCAGTCCTGCTGTTGCAGCAAGTGTGGCTGTAACCCCTGCTGCTGTAAGCCGCAGTCCTGCTGTTGCAGCAAGTGTGGCTGTAACCCCTGCTGCTGTAGCCGGAAGGCTAAGTATTGCAGCAAGTGTGGCTGCAGCCCCTGCTGCTGTAAGCCGCAGTCCTGCTGTTGCAGCAAGTGCGGATGTAGCCCCTGTTGCTGTCAGAAGAAATCCTGCTGCAGCATATGTGGATGTAACCCCTGCTGCTGTACCCAGCAGCGCAGTTGCAAAAAGTGCGGCTGCTCCCCTTGCTGCTGCCCCCAGCCCTGCTGTCCTAAGTGTGGCTGCAGCCCCTGCTGCTGCAAGCCAACGAGCTGCTGCAGCAAGTGCGGCTGTAACCCCTGCTGCTGTAAGCCGCAGTCCTGCTGTTGCAGCAAGTGTGGCTGTAAGCCCTGCTGCTGTAAGCCGCAGTCCTGCTGTTGCAGCAAGTGTGGCTGTAAGCCCTGCTGCTGTAAGCCGCAGTCCTGCTGTTGCAGCAAGTGTGGCTGCAGCCCCTGCTGCTGCAAGCCAACAGGCTGCTGCAGCAAGTGCGGCTGCAACCCCTGCTGCTGTAACCAGACACCCTGTAGCAAATGTGGCTGCTGCCCCTGCTGCTGCGCCCAACGTGGAGGCATCAAGGTGTGTTCCTGCATGCCCAGCGGTCTCCCGTGTTGCACCTCTCCTTGCCTTTTCCAGTGCACGCTCCCCCCTTGCTGCCCCCCACCTTGTTGCATCCCCAGCTGTTGCCCGGGTGCCCCTTGTTACCAGTGAAAGCAACAATCAAGAACCTCCAGAAGTAAAATGCAGCCTCCCGGCTGCTGGCCTGACTTATGAGCCTCAGCCCATGTTTGAAAGCCTGCCGGTGGACTTCCTGGACCCCTTCCACGCACGCCTAAAGCTTTGTGCCTGTCTCCTTCCTCAAACTGAACCTTCTCCACCCTTCCCTTTCCTTGAAAATCCTTCTCATTATGGGAGGCACGTCCGTCTTGTGGGTTGAACTTCTTTTCTCTTTGGTGTTTGGGATCCTGACCCGTGCTATCGGTATGACAATAAAGTTCTAAAACCATTTCCTTTCCTAATGTCTTTGGCTCTCTCTCGGTTCCATCTCCGTGCTTGCCTGATTGACGGAGGCCACCTCCGCAACCGCTCGGTCCATGCTTTAAGTTGCAGGATTCGTTGCTGGTGGATGTTAGTGGTGGCCACGAGCGCAGAGTGTTTAAACAACATCGGGGTTCTGCGGGATCTGATGCAGTTCTGCAGGAGCTGTAAGGCAGAGACGTTCCGCCAGCCTTTCGGTTGAGAAGAGCGACGGTTTACATCACAGCTGGCACCCTCCGGGCTTCCGAAGCACTCACAGACCAGATGTGGGAGGGAACTGCAAAGATTTCCCCAACTTATAAGAACATAAGAGAAGCCACTGCTGGATCAGGCCAATGGCCCATCCAGTCCAACACTCTGGGTCAAACAGTGGCCAAAAATACCAGGTGCCATCAGGAGGTCCAGCAGGGGGGCCAGGACACCAGAAGCCCTCCTACTGTCACCCCCCCCCAAGCACCAAGAATACAGAGCATCACTTGCCCCAGACTGAGAGTTCCTATCTATACCTTGTTGCTAATAGCAAGCGATAATCCTCTGTTTTTAATTGGACATTGGATTTATACAGGGCTCTTTTTGTAGCAGGAACTCCTTTGCATATTAGGCGACACACCCCTAATGTAGCCAGTCCTCTGTAAGAAGAGCTCTGCAAGCACTTGGAGGATTGGCTACATTAGGGGTGTGTCACCTAATATGCAAAGGAGTTCCTGCTACCCCATCCTTCAACGACCTGAAGGAGTCTCAGAGTGGTTTGCAATCTACTTTCCCTTCCCCTCCCCACAATAGACACCCTGTGGGGTAGGTGGGGCTGAGAGAGCTCTTTCGAGAATGGTCCGTGAGAGAACAGCTCTGAGAGAACTTGTGACTGACCCAAGGTCATGCCAGCAGCTGCATGTGGAGGAGTGGGGAATTAAACTTGGTCCTCCCAGATTAGAGTCCGTGATCCTAGCCACTATACCAAACTGGCTCCCCGCATCAAACTGGCTGCATAATATGCTGGTTATGGCTTCATGTTTTTATGATTTTAAAATGTCTACATCGCCTAGAGCCCCACAATCATGGGGATTAAGTGATTAATAAATGTAATGTAATAAATTAATTAATTAAAAATAAATAAATAAAAGAGGGTTAGGGAGGCCTGTGGAGAATAGGCCCATCAGTGGCTACTAGCCACGGTGACTAAGAGAAGAGAGGAAGAAGAGAAGATATTGGATTTATACCCCGCCCTTCACTACCCAAAGGTATCTCAGAGTGGCTTACAAACTCCCTTCCCCTCCCCGCAACAGACACCTTATGAGGTAGGTGGTGCTGAGAGAGCTTTTTACAGAACTGCCCTTGAGAGAACAGCTCTGACAGAACTATGGCTTGCCCAAGGTCATCCAGCAGGTGCAAGCGGAGGAGTGCAGAATCAAACCCGGTTCTCCCAGATTAGAGTCCGCACACTTAACCACTACACCAAACTGGCTCTTCACTAAGGGGAATCTTCTATATTCAGAGGCAGGAAACTTCTGAATACCAGTGGTAGGGTCCAGCATCAGACCTTGGCCACTCTTGTTGGCACTTCAGAACAACCAAGTGGCCACTGCATGAGACAGGTTGCTGGATAAGATGGACCTCTTCACCCAGCAGGGCTGTTTCTTATGTTCTTAGAATTGCCAGATTTTCCCGACCCCACTGCCGAATTCACCACAATTACTAGCTGTGTAGCATTTCACACTTCCTCAATTCCAGTTTGGCAAGAAGAATGATTCAAATTAATCCTAGGGTTGGCAGTGGTTCTACAATATCACAGGCAGGGAGAAAGTTACTTCCCGTAACCCGCTACCTGAGGCCATTTAGCTGGAAATGCCAGGTTTTGGTGCTGGGGTTCCTGCATATAAAGCAGGCACTTGACCACTGAGCTACAGCTCCTATGGCAAATAATGAAACTGCTCTATAGGAAGACATCAGCAGCCCCCCCCCCCTTGTGCAACTCATACACACAAAGAAATGTCTTTACTAATGCCTGATACCTGAGGTGTTTTAACTGGAGATGGCAAGGATTGAACTCGGGACCTTCTGTGTTCAAAACATGCCATCCATCATTGAATCATGAACCTCCACCCCTCCCTTAACATCTATAGTGTTCTGCATGCAAGGAAATACTTGATATTTCTATAAAGCGCTATGGCCCCACGCACATTTTGAGACTGTAGATATAAAAGAAAAGATATGCATTACTAAGCACAGAACTGGGTCCTTTCCACACTAGACCTTAAATCCTGGTTCAAACCTGTCCCCGAACTTACATTCTACACTACACATGAGTTCACCCCTGTAATTATCTCGGGTTATTTCTACATTCTGCACTACACACGAGTTCACCCCTGTAATTATCTCGGGGTATTTTTACATTCTACACTACACGCAAGTTCACCCCTGTAAGCACAGACCTGGGTCTTTTCTACACTAGACCTTAAATCCTGGTTCAACCCTGTCCACGACACGACACTCGAGTTCACCCCTGTAATTATCTTGGTGTATTTTTACATTCTACACTACATACGAGTTCACCCGTTATTATCTTGGGGTATTTTTACATTCTACACTACACTCGAGTTCACCCCTGTAATTATCTCGGGGTATTTTTACATTCTACACTTCACTTGAGTTCACCCCTGTAAGCACAGACCTGGTTCTTTTCCACACTAGACCTTAAATCCTGGTTCAAACCTGTCCCCGACACGACACTCCAGTTCACCCCTGTAATTATCTTGGTGTATTTTTACATTCTACACTACACGCAAGTTCTCCCCTGTTATTATCTCGGGGTATTTTTACATTCTACACTACATTCGAGTTCACCCCTGTAATTATCTCAGGGTATTTTTACATTTTACACTACACTTGTGTTCACCCCTGTAAGCACAGACCTGGGTCTTTTCCACACTAGACCTTAAATCCTGGTTCAACCCTGTCCCTGACACGACATTCGAGTTCACCCCTGTAATTATCACGGGGTATTTTTACATTCTACACTACACTCGAGTTCACCCCTGTAATTATGCCAGAGTATTTTTTTTGTCTCCACATTACATTGAGGTCACCCCGGTTTCACCCCACACTTGTCCCGGAATAAATGGATACTATTATAACAAGGGATAAATGCAAGGTATTGTGTCTCGAGTTGAACTCTGATAAAACCAGGGATGAGATGCAAGTGTGGAAAGCACCTTGAATGCTTGAAGTGCTACTAACATAAAGTTTGAGTTCAGTGACTCCTTTAAGACCAACAAAGTTTTATTTTGGGTATAAACTTCTATGTAATCCCCGGTGGATTAAGGGGAGCGGTGGCACAGAGGATTTATCCTCTGGTTACAGTAACATCTGAACTGAACAGAACTGCTGTCAGTTCTAGCCCGCACTGGTGTGAGCTACCAGCCTTGTCCCCAGCTCGCCATCCACCCAGCAGTTCGAAAGCTTCGGCGAGTAGATAAAAAGAGTACCACTCCTTAGAGAGGGTGGGCACACTAACCACCCACCCCCCCCAATGGGGGGAGGTGTTAGCCGGTGAAACGGAATGTCCAGCTCATAAGCTCGGAAGCCTGGAAAGATATCTTCGGCATTAAGAAGCCTGGAAAGATATCTTCGGCATTAAGAAGCCTGCGATGAGCCAATCCAGCCAGGCAGTGGCAGTGTGGTGCTGAGACTCGAAGCAGTCCTGGA
>NW_015165273.1:154047-180198 GCF_001447785.1 Gekko japonicus | reverse complement strand
AGAGCCAGCAACTCTGCAGGATTGAGAGATTAATAAATTGAAAGATATTATCATCATCATCATCATCATCATCATCATCATCATCATCATCATCATCATCATTATTATTATTATTATTATTATTATTATTATTATTATTATTATTATTATTATTATGTGCACACATGCTTCTTCAGATACTGCCGTTCCATAGGGCCTGTAAAACAGGCCTTTGGGCGTCCAGTGAAAGAGTCGGCCTCCCCAGCTGAAGTCCACCATCTCTATCTGGCCCCAATCAAGTGGACCTCAGAGACCTAGCACCCCCAGCTCTGAAGATTGTGGGTAAAAACACATAGTGCAATCTGTTTAAAATAATTGTCCAACTGTTTAAATCTGATTGTTAATGTGTTTAGATTGTATTAATGGGTTTATATATTGTGATGCCAAATGGCCAGTTTGGTGTAGTGGTTAAGTGTGCGGACTCTAATCTGGGAGAACCGGGTTTGATTCCCCACTCCTCCACTTTCACCTGCTGGATGACCTTGGGCAAGCCATAGTTCTGGCACAGCTGTTCTTGAAAAAGAGCAGTTTCTGTCACAGCTCTCTCAGCCCCACCTACCTCACAGGGTGTCTGTTGTGGGGAGGGAAAGGAGTTTGTAAGCTGCTCTGAGACACCTTTGGGTAGTGAAGGATGGGGTATAAATCCAATCTCTTCTTCTTCTTCCCTTATAATCTGCTTTGAGCCCACTTGTGGGGAGGGCAGAATGTGAATCCAAAAAATAAATAAATAAACAAACAAATAAATAAACTGAAACAGAAGTCAACAGCCACTACATATAGGTACCTAGATGGTGAGGAGGGTGTCATCAGGAAGGGTTAATTAGAGTCAAGATGTCCTGAGTGTTGTAATAACTTGTCACTCAAGAATCTCTTATTGGGACAATGGAACCCCCGGGCTTAACAAAGATAGCGGGTTCTCATATCATTATTCATGCTAATGTTGTTCAGTTCTTGCATCTGTTTGTAAACTCTCTTATTATGCTATATGCAAATTTGCAGATATTCATGGGTCTTAGCAATTGTCTTAATCCAATCCTAGCTATATTTATTGCTCAATTACTTATACATCTTGACTTTAATCTTGACACCCGCCACCCTCTACATATATGTAACGGTTGGTGACTTCTGTTTCCATGTATCTGAAGAAATGTGTGTGCACGCTAAAGGTTATACCCAGAATAAAACTTTGTTAGTCTTAAAGGTGCCCCTGGACTCAAACTTTGTTCTGCTGCTTCAGACCAACACGGCTACCCACATGAATCTAACTTAAAGTTGTTTATAAATTGTCAAATAACGAATGACCAATGATGGAAAGTGATAAATGAAAAACAAACAACAAAAACTAACGTCAGGGGATTGAATCACCAAATTAAAATGTGGTTATCTATTTTAAAAAGAAATATCATATTTCCTTGTACACATAAAGTTGCCTTATATTGAATTGGACCAAATTCACAATACATTGTGATAAAAATGCTTTATTTATTTATTTGCTGGGGAAAAGATCAACAACCTCAGATATGCAGACGATACCACTCTAATGGTAGAAACTGAAGAGGACCTTAAAAGCCTCTTGCTCAGGGTAAAAGAGGAGAGCGCAAAAGTGGGCTTGAAGCTCAAAATCAAAAAAACTAAGATCGTGGCATCCAGCCCCATCACTCCTTGGCAAATAGAAGGGGAAGTTGTGGAAGTAGTGAAAGACTTCACGTTCCTGGGATCCCAGATCACCGCAGACTGTTACAGCCGCCATGAAATTAAAAGATACCTGCTCCTTGGGAGGAAAGCGATTGCGAACCTAAACAGCATGATAAAAAGTAGAGACATCACCCTGCCAACAAAAGTCCGCATGGTCAAAGCAATGGTATTCCCAGTAGTCCTGTATGGCTGCGAGAGTTGGACTATAAGGAAGGCCGAGCGCCGAAGAATAGATGCTTCTGAACTATGGTGCTGGAGAAGACTCTTGAGAGTCCCTTGGACTGCAAGGAGATCAAATCAGTCAATCCTAAAAGAAATCAACCCTGACTGTTCCCTGGAAGGCCAGATAATGAAACTGAAGCTCAAATACTTTGACCACCAAATGAGAAGGGAGCACTCACTGGAGAAGACCCTGATGCTGGGAAAGATTGAAGGTCAAAGAAGACGGGGACGACAAAGGATGAGATGGTTAGACAGTGTCATAGATGCAACGAACATGATGTTGAGCAAACTTCAGAGGATGGTGGAAGACAGGAGGGCCTGGCGGGAACTGGTCCATTGGGTCGCGAAGAGTCGGACTCGACTGTGTGACTGAACAACAACAACAACAATCTTCTAAAGGAAGTTAATCCTGATATCACAGCTACAGTGGCCAAGTTTCTTGCCAAAGCGGCCAAAGTTAGATCTATGCTCCTCAAGGAATGATTTATTTTGTTTGTTATGCTTTTAAATTTTCACACTGTGTTATTGTATATCTATGTATTTTACTGCTATGCCATTAAAGGTATTTGACTTTGTGTAACAGTGTTGGACTGGATGGGCCATTGGCCTGATCCAACATTGGCTTCTCTTATGTTCAGTTTCAGTGTACTTTCCAACTGGATTTTTACTGTGCGAATTGGCAAAATCCAGTTGGACAGAGCATTTAAAGTGGATTGAAAGTGGATCATTTAGTTTGTGTGACTGCAGACCATGACTCTGTCCTTCATGTCTGTACATCAAAATGAAGACATTAATGACAGATCTGCAGAGTAATCAACTTTTGCTCCCATGAAGGTGGCTTCACCATGAATGGCAGCCTCTGTTACCCATGAGTATTGTGGAGACCCCTGTCTTGTGCATGTGTGTGTGTTTGTGTGAGAGTCTATGTGCACCTGGAAGTCAAGGTGACCTCCGGTGACGGACTCCTACTGGGGGTCTGGAGGATATTCAGAGACTGCTGGTGTTTCAAGAAGGCCTCCTGTCCAAGTACTTGCCAAGATTGACCCTGCTTAGCTTCCAAGATCTGAGGAGACTGGGCTTGCCTGGGCTATCCAGGTGAGGGGCCAGGCTGTGCAGCTTTTTTTTTTTTAATGTTGCTTTGGCGACAGCTGCCACCACAGCACAAGAATCTTCACTGTGTGACTGAGAGGCATTTCAGACAGGCAATATATTTCGGTTCAGAAACAGTTCCCAAACGGTTTCTGGTCTGACATTTCAGACAGAACCATTTTAGAACTGGTTCCCTGCCGGAATATATTTGTACTTTCACACACGAACGCTTCTGTCCCGTTCAGGAAACGGGGCTGAACCGTTTTACCTGTAAACCACTTCCAAGTAGTCTTCAGTTTCTTTTCCCGGATCAGAAACGCTTTTCTCCGCCGTTTTTTGCCCGCATGGGTGATCTCCGGCTTTTATTTTTAACGTTCGCTTTAGAGCGCTATAGTGCTATAGCGCTATAACACAACAGCAAAACAGCATTATAGCAACCCCATTGGAATGCCTGGACTGTTGTGTTATAGTGCTATAGCGCTCTAAAGCGAACTTTTTTTAAAAAGCCAGAGAAAGCCCGTGCAGGCGAAAAATGGCTGGAAAAAGCGGGAAGAAGTAGTGCAGTCTGAAATGGCAAATCGCTTCAGATCCAGCTGTTTACCGGTAGAGGAAAGCCATGTGTGAAATGGCAGCCCTATACCGGTTTACTCCATGACGGATCAAAAATGGCTTCAAACCAGCTTAAAAAGGGTAATGTGAAATTCCTCCCAGTCTCCTCCCCTTCCGGCTGCTGAGAAAAGACGCTCAAGCTGTTTCTCCGTCTGACCAGGGCAGTATTATCTAAACCTTTTTTACTCTTTATAACCTAATCAGTTATTTTAGTTTGCCCTTGTCTGGAGCTGGCCAGTGAATTGTTTATCTCTTATGTGAGAAGCGAGAGGACTAATTAATCTGTGGAAGCTGCGCTTTGCTCCTTCCCTCCTGAACTCTCAAATTCTCCTTTTTAAAACATTCTTAACACTTTTTAAACATTTTGTATTTAAAGCAAGGGCTCTATTAGCTAAGTAAACTTTATGCTTGCCGCTGCTGCTGCTGCTGCTTTTCTCTGATCTTAAGATGTAATAGCTTTCTTGTGGAGGTCGAAATGACTCAGCAGCCGAACAACTTCCCAGAGAAAGAGAAAGGATCAGGGAAACGCCCTAGAGAACTCGAAGACAGGGAGGACGGAGTGAGCTCCCGTCTCTAGTTCCAGCTCCTGCCAACCTAGCAGTTCGAAAGCAAGAAATTGCAAGTAGATAAATAGGTACCACTTCAGTGGGAAGGGAACAGCATTCCATGCGCCTTGGTGTTTAGTCATGCCGGCCACATGACCACCTTCGGACAGCGCTGGCTCTTCGGCTTTGAAACGGAGATGAGCACCGCAAACCTAGAGTCGGATTCGACTGGCTTTCGAGCAAGGGAACCTTTACCTTTACTTAAGCAAACAAAAATTATGGAATTCTTCCCTGAGAAAAGAGAAGAGGTCTTTAATATCCCAGTTTCAACCTCCTTCTCCCTGCTGGCAAAGAGGGACAATGATGACTTTATGATAAAGGAAGTCTATGATAAACAGCTGCCTAATCTTTTAAATAAAAATACATCTGACTTAGAGAGGTTTGCCAAGGATTCAACTCCTAACGCCCAGCTGAAAACTCCTTTTTAAAAAGGAGAAGGTGCCTCCTCTGACATACTATCTGAACAAGCTGCGTTTCTGGATTTAATTGCCAGAACTTTGTCTTGTGTTTTTAAATCTCTAGATACCCTACATGGCCTCCTGGAGAAAATTATTCTTCCTGCACCCTCAAAATACAAAGATAAGGCATCAAATGATGAATGGAACCTCCAAGATTTCAAAGTCCCAGCGTCTCTGCGTCTAACTTCACAGGCTGTCTGTCAAGCTGGAAACAAATCAAAGAAAGGAGCTTCAAACCCCATAGGCCCTTATAACCTCTCACTGCAAGATTTCAAAATATGTTTAACTATCTGTCCTTTCAGAGGCCAGGTAATCAATTGGTCCACTAAGAACTGTGTAAGGAGACAGTGTGGCTGAAGGTACGCCGCGGTAGCCATTTTGTGGCTGGTTCTGCCTCCCACGGCAGCTATTTTGGCACAGCCACAGACACCAAAGGTGTCCATAGGCGCAGAAAGTTTTGGGACCTCTGCCCCACTCCATACCTTTAGCTGCAAAGCCATGAAAGGTTCTGCTGAGGCTGCTTAGCAGCGAGGGAGTCCCAGACAGCACTGAGGGAGGAAGGGTAATGGTGAGCTTAATTTCATCCATTGACTTCCACACGGTTTGGTCCTGGCACCGGAACTGATTCCTATCTGGGCCTGGATCCTGTAACTGTTGACCCTAATGTTCCCCCAAAAGACAATGGCAGAGTCACAATTAAGCAAAGAAGAAGGAGGAGGAGGAGGAGGAGATTGGATTTATACCTTGTCCTTCACTACCTGAAGGAGCCTCAGAGAGGCTTACAATCTCCTTTCCCTTCCCACAACAGACACCCTGTGAGATAGGTGGGGCTGAGAGAGCTCTTTCAAGGACTGCTCCTGAGAAAACAGCTCTGAACGCCAACATTAGGGGAAGACCTCAGCCTCTATGCCCTGTTGTTGGCCCTCCAGAGGAACTGGTTGGCCACTGTGTAAGACAGGATGCTGGACTCTATGAATCCTCACTGGTCTGACCCAGCAGGGCTCTTATGATGTTCTTTAGGGGAAGGCCTTAGCCTCTATGCCCTGTTGTTGGCCATCCAGAGAATCTGGTTGAGGCCACTGTGTGAGACAGGATGCTGGACTGGATGGGCCCCTCACTGGTCTGATCCAGCAGGGCTCTTCTGATGTTCTTCTCAGGGGAAGGCCTCGGCCTCTCTGCCCTGTTGTTGGTCTTCCAGAGGAACTGGTTGGCCACTGAGTGAGACAGGATGTTGGACTAAATGGACCACTGGTCTCATCCAGCAGGGCTCCTCTTATGTTCTCATATTCATTATAGTCCACTGAGATCCTTCCCCTCCCTGAACTCCACCATTTCTAGTCTCCAAACCCAAATTAACAGTAAATTCTCTATCTGAAGATGTCAACCCTACTTGGCAGCTACCTGTGACTTTTATACACAAGAACATAAGAGATGCCAATGTTGGATCAGGCCAAAGGCCCATCCAGTCCAAAACTCTGTCATGCCAAAAATACCAGGTGCCATCAGGAGGTCCACCAGTGGGGCCAGGACATTAGAAGCCCTCCCACTGTTAACCCCCCCCCCAAGCACCAAGAAGACAGAGCATCACTTGCCCCAGAGCCTTTATCAAAACTTGTGGCTAATAGCCACTGATGGACCTCTGCTCCATATGCTTATCTAATTCCCTTTTGAAGCCGTCCATGCTTGTAGCTGCCACCACTTCCTGTGGCTTGCCATGAGCATTGTTTCTTAATGTCACACCTGCCCCACCTTCCAGGAAAGTTAACAAGTGTCTTGTCCCTTGGGGCTTGTGGTTGGTAGGTGGTTCTGACCTTGAAAAAGCCACCACCAGAGGAATGAGTCAGCTGAGAGCCTCCATGAGGAAGAGGCTTCATGCCAGGGATGGAGGTCAAACTGACTTTTTTCCCTTGATGGTAATTGAGATTGTGGTTTTTCATAAGCCACAAAACAGGTATCACTGCCCTAAAGTCCTTTGTGTCATAGCTGTGAATCTCTGATTTTGAATGAAGTGCTAATGCGACCCGAGTCAAGTTAGTGTTTTCACTGCAGAGTTTTTCCCCTTCATTCATTAATTGGTTTAAGGAAGAGTACATAGCACATAGGATTTTAGATAAAATATGGTGACAATAATGGAATTTTACCTTCAAATTTGTCCACTGCAACAGGCGATCCACTGGTAGAGTCCAAACATCCCCTGACGCTACCTGTTCTATAACTGTAGATATGCCCATAACCTCCTACAATAGGAATATCACATCCCAGGAGCTAAACATGCCTTCTTGGTTTTGTGGATTTCCTTATTCCTGTTTGCTGTCCAGGCCAGACCCCATAATCTCTGTATCTGTAAGTGAGATGAGGCATCGGCAATCTCTCCCTTATTATAATTGAATAGCAACGTTCTATATTGAACGTTCTAAATTTGGCCCCTTTAGTGTTTGGCCGGAAGAACTGTCAGTCAGAAGACGCTGGCTGGGTTGACTGGCTGGGTTTGTGCAGTCCCGCCCAGCATTTCAAGGTCTTTTGCATATGGAAGCTGATTGGACTTCACTCCATTCCATACCTCAAACTCCCCCCCCCCGGCAAGGCAGTTGGAATTTTCATTTGCATAGACAGATACAATGCCATACTCCCCACCCTACTGTATTCTGAGGTAAAATATGTCCTCACTCAGAACACATCACTTCCCCTTCAAAAGAAACAAACCCAATAACACAATCATGCCACACCACAAAGACAACAGATCACACCACAAGCAGAATACCACAAGGCAAAAAAATGATAGGAAAAGGTGCCAGCAGTCACCCCATTACTGCCACAGAGAGTGCTTCAGAGGACGGTGTGCAGGTCCCAGGTTCATGTTTTAAAAGCAGCCTGGGGAATTATGGACCATTCACACACTTTCAACCTTAACATACCTCATAGAGTAGTTGTGTGGATCATATGAGGGAGAGGAGAATGATGTCAGCTGCTTTGGTTCCCACTGCAGGGAAAGACTGCCCTTTCTGAGGCTGGGGAGGGGGGATGTAAACCTGAAGACAGACAGGCAGATAACGGTAGGCTGATGGTTGCCTGGAAAGGACATAGGGTTGCCAACTCCAGGTAAGAAACTTCCAGGATGTTTTGGGGATGAAGCCTGCTGAGGGTGGGGTCAGAGGAGGAGGAGGAAGAGGGGGACCTCAGACAGATACAATGCCATACTCCCCACCCTCCAAACAAGCTGTTGCCAGTCTCCAGGTGACAGCTGGAGAGCTCTTAAAGCTCTGGTGCTAATTCAAAGTGTTGCAATTTTGTGTTTTGGAAAATCTTTAGGAATTGTTTGGTGCATTTACGATGGGGCACCCACCCAGAGCCTCTGGCATTTTCTCACTCTGCTGGCATCAAAACCAATTTAAGGCAAAATACAGATATGGAGACACTTCAATCCTCCTTTGCATCAATTTGTCTTTGTTGGCAATGGCAACCCTAGGCCTGCAAGCACTCTCAGGGTGACTTCATGCCTCCAGACTGGCATGGCATCACTAGCCCTGGCTGCCTATGGAAGCTGCCTGGGTGATTTCGGAGCAGCCACAGACTTTCTGCCAAACCTACCTTACAGTGTTGTTGTGCAGATCGCAAAGCCGAAGAGAATGAAGTAAGCTGCTTTGCTCCCCCGATAATGAGAAAGACAGATTTTTGCCTAGAAAGAGGCTGCTGAGAGGGGAGGAGATAAAGTTGCCAGCTTCAGGTATGGTAATTCCTGGAGATTTGAGGAGTGGAGCCCGGAGAGGGGGACCTCAGACAGGTACAGTGCCATAGACGCCCTCTACAGACTCCACCCCCCAAACCTCCAGGTATTTCCCTCCTTAGAGCTGGCAACCCTACATTCCCCTCAGTGCCTGTTGGTAGGCATCTAAGCTTGGTCCTGTCACCTACTTTGGCCTTTGGGAGAAAACACATTGGGGCCAGTCCTGATAGGGTTGCCAACTCCAGATGGGAAATTCCTGGAGATTTGAGGGATGGAGCCTGAAGAGGGTGAGGTTTGAGGAGGGGTGGGACCTCAGACAGGTACACTGCCATAGATTCCACCCTCCGAACCAGTCAGTCCCACATAAGGAACCATTGTTGCCAATCTCCAGGTGAGGCCTGGAGAGCACTCAGAATTACAACTGCTCTGCAGAAGGGAGGGCAGAAGTCAGCTGAAGTCAAAGGGGCAGATAATGGTAGGTTGATGTGTCGAGATCTGCGTTCGTCCCGGTGTCCGAATACCCCGCCGCCGTGTTGACCCCTGACAAAGCTTCGAAACTGGCACCTCAGAATAGAACGGGCTGGGTGTTTGCGCCACACTCCAGCTCCAGTTCCCGGGTTAATCGCTTCTCTGCACGGTCTCTCTGAGGCTTCGCGATCCTCCCGATTCCTCCCCGGTGCTTTTCGTTTCTCTGCTTTATTTAGTTTTACAAGTCACATCTGTTTTCAGTATTCCCCTCCCATGTGCTCCCCATCCACCCAGCTTGACAATCTCTCCCCTTTGCTTCACGTGTGTCTCTTCCTTCGTACCTGCCCCAGTTAACTCCTGCATTGTCGTGTTGCGGGAAAGTATCGGCCTGCCCAACGCCTCCCCCGATGAGACACATACAGCCTGCTGGTAAGGGTTCTCGGATTTTCTTCCGGGCGCGTCCCCTCCTGACTTGGGGTTGGGGTTGGGGGTTCGAACCAAGGTCTCCCTGCTCCCCACATGTGTCTCCCGAACCCCGTTCCTCTTTGGGATGCTTCGAAGAAGTTAGCTGGGAAGGAGATGGGGTTGCCAACTCCACCCTCCAAACCAGCCATTTTGTCCTGGGTAACAATTGCTGCCAATCTCCAGGTGAGGGCTACAGATCACTCACAATTACAACTGCTCTTCAGGTAGCAGAGATCAGTTCCTCTGGAGAAAACAGTGGACTCTGTCATTATACCCTGCTGAGGTCACCACAGCAAATTGACACTGTTTGCCCAAAGCCAGAGCACTCCCCCAGAGCCTCTTTCTAGATCTCGTTGTATTGTTTTCACAACGGGCTTTACTGCTAGTGATGTTATAAGAACAGAAGAGAAGCCATGCTGGATCAGGCCAGTGGCGCATCCAATCCAACACTCTGTGTCATACAGTGGCCAAAACCCAAGTCCCATCAGGAGGTCCACTAGCGAGGCCAGAACCAGAACCCCTCCCACTTCCCCCCCCCAAGTACCAAGAATACAGAGCTTTATAGCTGATTGTAAAAACATGGCTACCTTCACTGATATTTCAGGAGTGGAGTCATTCAGAAAGACAGTGCACTTTTAAAGCATGAGGAAGGTCCGTCATGTTGGCTAAAATAGGGTTTAAATATCTAAAACGTAGATCTACATAAAATTGACAACTCAGACAGATATGTGAAACTGTCTCAATCCATCCAGAGTGACAATGGCAAAGTCTAGCTGTATATACTATATTATTATATCTCCCGTGCAAGATTGCTGAAGGTAGTACATTGAATCTTGCTAGAGAAAAGGCTCTGTGCTGTTGTGGTGTTTGTATATCAGACAGGTATGGGGCCATTCAGCCTACCATGAGGGGAATCTCAAAGTTCAGAGGGGAGCAAGATTTGTTGGCTAAGCTGTATAGCCTTTTTGTTTCAATGTCAAGGACTTTAGTTACTGATAGACCTGTCGTTCATGAATCTGCCTAATCTTCTTCAAAAGCTGTCTATGCCTGTGGCTGTAAGTGAATCCCATATTTTAATTGTTTGCTGTCAAAGAAGTATTTCCTGTTGTCCGCCCTCAATCTACTGCTAACAGGAGCTTCAGTGAAGGCTTCTGGAATCAGGAAACCTTTAGTCACACAACACGATCAAGGTAATGGAGTTGAGGAGGAAAGCAGCACACAAACATGTCAAGAGGGCCAGAATCATTTGAGCCCAGTATCTCTCTCAACATTTAATTTACCCGAAGAAGAAGAAGAAGAAGAAGAAGAAGAAGAAACCATTATCATGTGTCATTTCTTTTAAAAACTCCATCTACACATGCTTGTGCCATAACAGGTCCATCACATCACACATACTAACTGCATTTGGCAATCTGTTTTTGTTGACCATACGATGTACTCCGGGATGCTGTGGCAAATTAACATGCCCCCGAATTACATCTCACTTATTCCTCTGTTTAACATGTGACTCCATCCGAGTCCAAATTTCTGTTCTACTCAAGTGACTTCGTCAATGCGGTGAGCAACCATGGAAGAAAGACATGAGCCAAACCAAGTTCCCTCAAAAGAGCCCAGCAGAAGAGGAAGGGATGGATTCAGTGGCACTGAGGTCAGACACAAATTTAATTGTATAAATATGATAAATAAATAAATGATATTTGTACTTAGTATCAAACTTGTAGTGTAATCTAATGTCCGTGTAGATTTTGTTTAGCTGTCATAGCATAAGAACATAAGAACATAAGAGACGCCAATGTTGGATCAGGCCAAAGGCCCATCCAGCAAAACACTCCGTGTCACACAGTGGCCAGAAATACCAGGTGCCATCAGGAGGTCCACCAGTGGGGCCAGGACATTAGAAGCCCTCCCACTGTTGACCCTCCCCCAAGCACCAAGAAGACAGAGCATCACTTGCCCCAGAGTCCCTATCTATACCTTGTGGCTAATAGCCACTGTTGGACCTCTGCTCCATATGCTTATCTAATTCCCTTTTGAAGCCGTCCATGCTTGTAGCCGCCACCACTTCCTGTGGCAGTGAATTTGAATTGGTAATAATCATGGCAAGTAATTGGTAATAAAGTTGTCTTGTTTGAGTATATCTGTTCTTTTTTGAAAGCCATGGAAATGAATGGTTGCCAGCAACCGTACCGGATAACAGAAATGCACCTGTGACATTCTCATTCAGATGTTATGAAACCTCTGTTTGTGACGGCCTCCGAACCACCTTCCAACCGCAATCTCTGCATGACTGAAAATGTCATGATTCCAGAAGAATTCAGCCAAATTCCAGTTTTGCCAAAATGGATTTGATTTCATCACCACAAACCAGGACTGTGTTCTCCGGCTTAATTATGATTGAGAGATAAAACAGTCTCCAAGTTGCCCAGATGCTTACATTCAGAGCCCTGCTGATCAGAGCCCTTTCATCCAGCATATTGTCTCATGCAGTGGCCAACCAGTTTGTCTGGAGGGTCCAAAAACAAGGCAGAGAGGCTGAGGTCTTCCCCTGGTGCTGCCTCACGGCACTGAGATTCAGAGACTGGTTGCCCCTAAATGTGGGTGTTCCCTTTAGTTACAGATAGACCCGTCCTTCATGAATCTGCCTAATCTTCTTTGAAAGCCATCTATGCCTGTGGCCATTACTATATCCTCTGTAAGTGAATCCCACATTCTAATCATTTGCTGTCAAAGAAGTATTTCCTGTCATCCGCCCTCGATATACCGCTAACAGGAGCTTCAGTGAAGGCTTCTGAAATCAGGGAACCTTTAGTCACACAACACAAACAAGGTGATGGGGTTGAGGAGTAAAGCAGCACACAAACATGTCAAGAGGGCCAGAATCAATCGAGTCCATTATCTCTCTCAATATTAAATTTAACCCAAAAAAAGGACAATAATCATGTGTTATTTTCTCCAAAACTCCATGTACACATGTTGGTGCCATAACAGGTCCATCACATCACACATACCGGATCTGGCAATTCGTTTTTGATGACCATACGACATACTCTCGGATGCTGTGGCGGGATTAACATGCTCCCAAATTCCATCTCACTTCTTATTCCTCTGTTTAACATGTGACTCCACCCGAGTCCAAATTTCTGTTCTACTCAAGTGACTTTGTCAATGCGGTGAGCAACCATGGAAGAAAGACATGAGCCACACCAAGTGCCATCAAAAGGGCTCAGCAGAAGAGGAAGGGGTGGATTCAGTGGCATTGAGGTCAAACACAGGTTGGTTCAGTGGCCGTATCTTCTTGAGAAGTTCAGAAGGTGGTTCTTCTATTTTAAGCAGAACTTGAGATGATCCCAAGTTTGATGTCAATCTAATACGTTTTCTAAGGTGATATAATATTAGTCATCTGCAATTTATAAATTCTTAGTTAACGATGGATGATAATTGAGCTGAGGTACATGACAGTGCTGAAGGACAAATTGGGATTCTGAAGGTGTCTCATTTCCTCAGAGAAGGACGTATTGTGTAGTCAGTATAAAAGGTCGCCCAGCGAATGGGTCTTCATTCATTCACTGAAACCAACGTGGTTCTTTCCACTGAAGAAAAAGGTCAGTTGTATATTCCTAGCTGATATTGCTGTTCATTTATACTGATACTTTTAGCTTAATCTTGCATTCTTTTTATTTGAGTTCAAAAATTGTTCTTGGTACGTGTGGCAGGGGAGGTGGTATGACTTTCATCCACATCAATGCAGGGCATCTCCTAGTTCTGTCTTGGTTTAGTATTGTTCAGTCACCGGAGCACAACAATCCATCTGAATGGACAACGGACCACATCCAGAACTGAGAGGCCAGTGGACCCAGCATTTTGTGCAAAGCCAGGAAGTCCTTCTCTGGATTTGGGTGGTCAGACCAAAATTCTAAGAGCAGGGCAGGAAGGACAGATTTTAAAGCAAAGACAGAAAGAGGTTAAAAATGGTATTTGGGAGAAGGGAGAGAGAAGGAGGAGGAGGATTTATACCCCCTCTCCACTCAGAGTCTCAGAGCGGCTTACAATCTAACAACCAGAACTAAGTGAGCAGGGAGTCCACCCCATCTGACTAAACCAACGTACAAAATATGGGGGGCCAGACTGTTCCATTTTAATGCATTACGTTGTAATGTATTACAGCTTCAAGAGGGGGTTGGATAAATATATGGAGCAGAGGTCCATCAGTGGCTATTAGTCACAAGGTATAGATGGAACACTCCGTCTGGGGCAGTGATGCTTTGTATACTTGGTGCTTGGGGGGCCACAGTGGGAGGGTTTCTGGAGTTCTGGCCCCTGCTGGTGGACCTCCTGATGACCCCTGGGTTTCGGCCATTGTGTGACACAGAGTGTTGGACTGGAAGGGCCATTGGCCTGATCCAACTAGGGCCCTGGTCACATGGCAAAGTTGCCGCGGGAGAGGCATGGAAAGTGGGAGGATTATCCAGGCGCAATCACACCCCAACATCTGGGAAGTGGAGCGCACCCGTGGCTTACCGCTGACAATGCACATTTAAAAACTAGTACCTCCAAGGTACTAGTAAACGTTGGCCACGGGCTGCCTCCAGACGCCCATGGTGTGATCGCGCCGGCACGTGGCATTCCCCTCCGGTCCTTCGTTTACCCACCAGCGCCAAGGGAAGGACCCGTGGTGTGCCGCCGGCATGTCTGATTGCGTAATCGTGGATCAAACTGTGCTGGGGCAATTAGCCATGCCTCCCCCCCTCTGCTATCCGGCCTGTGTGACCGGGCCATGGCTCCTCTTATCTTCTTATCATGGAATTGCCTCATCTCACAGATACAGAGATTATGGGGTCTGGCCTGAGTAGAAACCACAACACTAAAGGAAGTATTTGAGGGGTCCTTTGGAACCTTGGAATAAGGAAATCCACAACATCAACAAGGCATATTTAGTTCCTGGGATGTGGGGTTCCTATGGTAGGAGGCTAAGAACAATTAATCATTTATAGTACACGTAGTGCTGGTAGACACTTGGACTCTGCTGGTGGATCACCAGTTTCAGTGGACAAGTTTGAAGGTAAAATTCAATTACTGTTACCCTATTTTGTTTAAAAGCCTATGTTCTATATACACTTTGTTAAAGAAATGAATGAATGGGGGGTGGAGTGTTCACTGTGAAAACTCTATCTTGATGCTGGTGGCATCAGTAATTTATTCAGAATCGGAGATTCACAGCTAGGACACAAATGGCATTAGTACAGTGATACTTGTTTTGTGGCTCACAGAGAACCGCAATCTCAATTAAGGTAAGGGTAAAGGTTACCCTTGCTCGAAAGCCAGTCAAATCTGACTCTAGGGGGTGGTGCTCATCTCCGTTTCCAAGCTGAAGAGCCAGCGCTGCCCAAAGACTTCTCCGTGGTCATGTGGCCGGCATGACTAAACACTGAGGTGTACGGAACGCTGTTATCTTCCCACCAAAGCAGTACCTATTTTTCTACTTGCAATGTCTTGTTTTCGAACTGCCAGGTTGGCAGGAGCTGGGGCCAGAGATGGAGCTCACTCCTTCACACGGCACTAGGGTCTCAAATCGCCAAGCTCCAGACCTTCTGGTCCGCAGCTCAGTGTCTTAACCTCTGAGCGACTGCTGAATTAGCATCAAGCAAAAGAGTCAGTTTGACTTCCATACCAGGAATGAGGTCTGTATGAGGTTTTGGCCACTGTGTGACACAGAGTGTAGGGCCATTGGCCTGATCTAGATGGGCCATTGGCCTGATCTAACATGGCTTCTCTTATGTTCTTATCATGGCATTGCTGATGCCTCATCTCCCTTACATATACAGAGATTGCGGGGTTTAACCTGAGCAGCGAATACAGCACCAAATGAAGTATTTCATGATTCCTTTGGAACCTTGGGATAAGGAAATCCACAAAGCCAACCAGGCATGTTTAGCTCCTGGGATGTGGGGTTCCTATGTTAGGCGGCTAAGGACATTTCAACAGTTATAGTAGAGGTAGTGTTGGTGAACACTTGGACCCACTGGTGGACCTCCTGATGGCACTGGTATTTCTGGCCACTGTGTGATACAGAGTGTTGAACTGGATGGGCCTTTGGCCTGATCCAACTTTGGCAGCTCTTATGTTCTTATGTTCTTATTCCAACTGGGTGCTGTGTACGTTACCATTAAAAGCAATTCAAATATGCTCTTGTTCTTATGCTTCATGTTCTTATGACTCTGCTGGTGGATCACCAGTTTCAGTGACAAATTTGGCCTGATCCAACATGGCTTCCCTTATGTTTTTACATAAATACACCACAACCAGTGTACCCTCTAAGCTGAGTTAGTGTGAGCTCGCTCACAGGTTTTTAGCCTCCGGCTCACACATTTTTGTATTAGCTCGGGAAGGATGGCTCCAGAGCAAACGAATTTATGCGGTAGCGAAATCGCTCACTCACTCGCAACTTTAATGCCAGTTGCTCAAAAAGTAGAATTTCTGCTCACAAGACTCCACAGCTTAGAGGGAGCGTTGACCACAGCCAGGCAGTTGAACTCTCCTGTAAGACTGCACTGCCCATTAGCTCATGGCCACTAGAGCATGGATGACATGTTGCATTCGGGGTAGTGTCTCACAAAAGGCCATCTAAATTGTATACTTATAAGCAGTGTTCCCTCTAAGCTGAGTTAGTGTGATCTAGCTCACAGTTTTTTAGAGGAGGAGAGGAGATTGGATTTATACCCCGCCCTTCACTACACAAAGAAGTCACAGAGCAGCTTACAAACTCCTTTCCCTTCCCCTCCCCACAACAGACACCCTGTGAGGTAGGTGGGGCCGAGGGAGCTCTGACAGAAACTGCTCTTTTTCAAGAACAGCTGTGCCAGAACTAAGGCTTGCCCAAGGTCATCCAGCAGGTGCAAGTGAAGGAGTGGGGAATCAAACCTGGTTCTCCCAGATTAGAGTCCGCACACTTAACCACTACACCAAACTGGCTCTCCAGCTCACACATTTTTTGTCTTCGCTCAGGAAGGAGGGCTCCAGAGCAAACTAATTTACCCAGTAGCCAAATTGTTGGCTCACAGCTTTAATGCCAGTAGCTTCTGCTCAAAAGACTCCGCAGCTTAGAGGGAGCATTGCTTATAAGTTTGGGTTTCTTTCATAGAAGGTCTTTCTCTCCCCCCCCCCCTTTCCAGCTCCGTCTTCCCTCCATAAAGATGAGCTGCTGTAGATGCTGTGGTGGTCGGGGCTGCGGCTGCTGCTGTGGACGGAGAGCCGGGCCGAGAGTGGTCTACTATGTCGGGAGACCTGCTGCTCCCCGCTGTGGTTATAACCAGTACACCTACGTCCCTTCGTATGCCCCAGTGCAAAGCTGCTGTGCTCCTGCATACTATGGCTCCTCTGGTCAACAGTGCTGCAACCAGGTGAAGAAATGCTAAAGGAAACTCTGTGGAGGAACAAGGCCACCTGCAAGATACTTGACCAACCACTGCGAGAATGGTGGCATCGGCGACTCCATGTTGGTTTACCTGTTGCAAAATGCCTGGAGTTCGGCTTGACTCCTTGATTAAATCACACCCTTTGCTTTATTCCTTGAAACACTGTTTAGTCATTGTCAGGTTCCCCGTCAAATCACTCTCCACACACGCACCTTTTCAGTGAAAGGTTTTATTAGAAGAGATGAGATGTTCAGGGTTTGAAATCTTTGTCAGAACTGGGGTGCCAAGGTGGGAAAGGTGCAGATAGTTACAATCCCACATTCCATTCGTACACGTCAGCTTTACTACAAAGACCATGAGAGATATACGATCTATAACTAGCCAAACACAGACTCTTCTCCAAGGACACTTCCCATGTGAAAAGTACCTCTTGGGGTGGCATGGAAGATTTACTAGAACTCTGTGATTCTAGGATTCTATGACTGGTTAATCCTGTGATGTCCATAAGGAAGTATAGTGGGTCAGTCTCTGGTAGCAACTCCCTACTGCTACAGATACTCACTCCCCCCCCTCAGGAATGCGATGGCAGGTGAGGGTAAGCAATAAGAACACAGCCGTAGGATGGGATGGGAAGAGGAAAGGAAAAGATTACAGCAATCATCAGGGTAGGAATACAACGGGTTGTTGTTGTTCAGTTGCAAAGTTGAGTTTGACTCTTCGCGACCCCATGAACCAGATCCCGCCAGGCCTTCCTGTCTTCCGCCGTCCTCTGATGTTTGCTCAATTTCATGTTTGCTGCATCTATGACACTGTCTAACCATCTCATCCTTTGCCGTCCCCGTCTTCTTTGACCTTCAATCTTTCCCAGCATCAGGGTCTTCTCCAGTGAGTGCTCCCTTCTCATTGGGTGGCCAAAGTATTTGAGCTTCAGTTTCATTATCTGGCCTTCCAGGGAACAGTCAGGGTTGATTTCTTTTAGGATTGACTGATTTGCAGTCCAAGGGACTCTCAAGAGTCTTCTCCAGCACCATAGTTCAAAAGAATCTATTCTTCGGCGCTCAGCCTTCCTTATAGTCCAACTCTCGCAGCCATACATGACTACTGGGAATCCCATTGCTTTGACCATGTGGACTTTTGTTGGCAGGGTGATGTCTCTACTTTTTATCATGCTGTTTAGGTTCGCCATCGCTTTCCTCCCAAGGAGCAGGCGTCTTTTAATTGCATGGGTACAGTTGGTCAAATGCCGGGGCCTGACAGTCATTTCTTTACAAACAAATATGAAGGTGTCTTCATTAGCTTTATAGTGCCTGGAATGGTTTTCTTGGGCCAGAGATATTCAGTGGCTTTTTCTTTGGATGTACGCTGCAGACTTTCCCTCTAGACACTTAGTGGATGAAGACACAAGACAAAGCATGGGTTGAACTAGTTTATGTAAAACAGCTGATCTGTGTCATATTCAGGGGGTTTTTGGTAGAAAAAGTCCAGTAGGAACTCATTAGCATGATAGGCCACACCCAATAGCAGAAACTCATTAGCATATTAGGTCACACCCCTGACAGCACCACTCATTAGCCTATTAGGCCACACCCCCATGTTACCAGAAGTGTGGTCATCCAGCCACACCCACCTTTTGCTTCTTATTCTGTTTACCTTGTTTGTCATCAAAACCCAGAGCTTTTTTGTAGCAGGAACTCCTTTGCACTTTTTTGTAACAGGAACTCCTTTGCACACACCCCTAATGTAGCCAATCCTAATGAGTTGCTGCTGTTGGGTGTGGCTTATTATGCTAATGAGTTCCTGCTGGGTGTGGCCAACTCAGGAGCCAGCCGGAACTCCATTCCTGTGCGTTCCTGCCCCAAAATAGCCCTGGTCATATTCAATATGCTGTGGTGTTTAAAGGGGATGAGCACACCAGGTGGCCTGATTAATGGCTGCAGTTGTTGGGCAGATCAACCCTGACTCCAGACTTGGCCAGGGTCTTCTGATGGCTTTGTTTATCTTCGCTTGCACGCAATGTACCAAGAAGGTCTCAGACCGAGCCCCTTCACCTGATGTGCTGTAAAGCGACTACTTGGTTCTAGAAAATGTTGCTGAGCACTAAGGGTGTTCATCCCTAAGTTTCACACTGCCACAAGGCTGGTGATGTGCTGGTTCAGGACACACCCTCCACATCTCAAGTTGCTTGCCTATCATTCCTATCTGTCATGAGTGACCTGCCCTATACCTGCCAAGCATGGCCTGAACAGTCAAATACTAGGCCTTCATAGAATCATAGTTGGAAGGAGCCATACAGACAGGGGTCATTTCCTGCAGGAGCACACAGGAGCGGAGCTCTGGCAGTAAAGAGCCCAGTGGGCGGGCACATGCAACAAGCCCCACCCCCTTCTCCCAGCAGCCCTCAGTCCTCTAGACTTCTGGGACGAGAGTAGGGAGCTTGGGAGGGATATGATTCGATACAGCCTGCCCCATGGACAGTCATTTCCTCCAGGGCCCACCTGAATGCTGTCAACCCTACCTTTGTTACATCCTTTGGTATGTTATTAAGAAAGAGGCTGCCATGACTGAAAAGTTCACAAGTGGCCTGAGGACAAATAAAGCCTTCGAGGAGGAGGTGTCACATAGACAATAAGAGAATCACAGCTTGTTCACAGATTCACAGCCAGAGAGATGGTCCTTCAGATATGAGAGTCCCGGGCCATGGAATTGACAACCGGCACCTTGAGTTAATCCCAGAACAAAAGAAATAGCTAAGCAACGAAGCTGTTTTGCGGCAGGTGTAAGGGGCTTGAATCTACTTGCCCCAGTTCAAAGTTAGGCAAATGCATTTTACACTAATCGACATTTCCAGAATGGTTGAAAGGTGGCTTTGCATGCCGTGTGGTGCACCAACCTAGCCTCAAGGAAGTAATCTACATGCAAGACTTAATCGAGATAAAGGAACAGTGCCAACCCGCTGTGCTAATAGTGAGGGTTCTGCCAAACGATTTGCATAATCTGTGAGAAGAATGCTATTTATTTACATTAATTTAATAAAGCGTTTACATCTCACCTTTGCTGTTGGTTCAAGGCAGCTTATGATAATTGTTAAAACACCCCCAGATAAAAACCAGAGATAAAGTAACAAGCTCCAAATCTGCCCCCCTCCCTTAAATGATGCCTTCCACAGAAGAAGGAGGAGGAGGAAGAGATTGGATTTATACCCTGCCCTTCACTTGAAGTCTCAGAGCATCTTATAAACTCCTTTCCCTTCCCCTCCCCACAACAGACAACCTGTAAGGTAGGTGGGGCTGAGAGAGCTCTGACAGAACTGCACTTTCAAGAACAGCTCTGACAGAACTATGGCCTGCCCCAGGTCTTCCAGTTGCTGCAAGTGGAGGAGTGGGGAATCGAACCCGGTTCTCCCAGATTAGAGTACACACACTTAACCACTACACCAAAATGTCCATGCCTTCCAGGGCCTCCCAAAGTTCTCCAAGGAGGGGGCCCCCTCTCACCTCTTCAGAGTTCCCATTCCACAGAAGCCACAGCCACAATGCGAAAGACCCAGGATCTGGTCAAAACCTGATGGGCCACCCTAAGTGGTGGGATGGCCAACAGACGGCAGCGTGGTTACTGTGGTTGGCACACAGGGACATATGGAAGGAGACGATCCTTCATATCCACCAAATAGTCTGATTTCCCTTTTACCCGCAGATTCTTTCATGCCCAAATGGTTCAGGTCAGTAACTGGGAAAATCAAGTCACTTGGCATCGACTCCGACTTCCTGACAAACTCCAACAAATTACACAGATTCCAAATGATTAATAGGAGAATATTAGATATTGACCCTCAATTAATAATTGCTGGAGCAAAGGGCATGTGTTCACCCTGATTTCTGGGCCTTCGCTTTCCCCAAAACTGCTTGCCTCAGTACCTTTCAAATTTAATAAACCCTTGACGACACTGAGCTTTTATGTTGGCCAGGTTCAAAATATTCCCTTCGTGCATGGTTACTGGCAGGTACAAGGGTATCCCTTATGAACAGAGACAACACATCCTCTTGGATTATCCATTGCTTACCCCCCACCGATGCCGCCTGATTAAACCACTTCTCCCAATCCCCAGTCTTATGTCAAATAGATGGATAGAACCTTTGTTAGCCAACAAATGCTCCTCAGTCACCGAGCAGGTGGCGGAATTCCTGGCCCTAGCAGCAAAAGAGATAGAAACCGAAAGTGGTAAAAGAACCAGATAGGGGAAGATTACGTGCCTATGTACTTATGCTTCTGCTGTACTTCTGTTTCTGCTATGCTGCTTGGATCGGAGAAGTTCTGTAGACTTTTTTTATTTCCCCTTCAAATCCCCCTCAGGTTTTTAAAATATCTTTTATTGTTATGCCAGGCTGTGAAGGGCCTTAAGGGTCATAATCACTGCCTTGACTTGAACCCAGAAAAAGACAGTCAGCCAATGAAGTTGGTTCAAAATGGCCAACGTATGTTTCTGATGGCCAGCCCCCTGACAGCAGTCGGGCTACTTCATTCGGAACCAGTTGTAGTTTCCCGATTGTCTTCAAGGGTAGCCTCATGTAGAGTGTGTTGCAGTAATCCAGCTCTGAGATTACAGAAGCATGGATCAACATCACCAGATCAGATGAGTCTAGGCAATGAGAATGTTGGGTAATTAGATGCAGCTGATAGATGGCTTTGGCTCAGTGGTAAAGCAACTTCTTGGCATGCAGAAAGTCCCGGGTTCAATCCCCAACATGTCCAGCTGGGGGGGAAGGTCTAGGCAGCAGGTGATGTGAAAGACCTCTACAGGAAACCATCTGAAAAGGACCCGGGAGCAGGTGAGGTGAAACACCTCTCCCTGAGACCACCGAGAGCATCTGCATAGATGCTACTGACCTTGATGGACCAACGGTCTGATCAAGTATAAGGCAGCTTGGTGTGTGTTCATGTGTGTTCAAGGTTCTGCTGGCCAGCATGCCAACCTCAGTTCAGGAAAAGCAGCACAATGCCCTGTAGAAAAATCAGTTCTACCAGTCTTTGGGTTTTGGCCACTGTGTGACACAGAGTGTTGGACTGGATGAGCCACTGGCCTGATACAACATGGCTTCTCTTACATTCTTATGTTCTATTCTGTCTCACCTTCATTTTGTTGGGATTCATCAACCACTTCAGCACAACATCCAAACACTGGATCCAAGATCCCAATCCAAATTGCTTTTGTACAACCACAAATCTGAGCTAGAGAGTCTGGGAGACTGCTGACACTATTGGATAGATGGACCACTGCTAGGAAAGGTGCTAAATGATTACATTTAAGTCATGCATTCGTTTCCAGCAGAGGTCTACCACAGTCCTCTAGTAATGAATACAATGATCCTAACCTATTCTTGTCTCAGTGTTTGATGTCAAAGGGATACTATATCTCTGTACATTTACCTATTTTGACTGATGAGAAAAAGTTCTTTCTAATCAAGCAAAGCCTTATCCAGTCCATGATCCTGTTTCCAACTCTGAATTGAGTTGCATAGGTGGAAATTTACTAATAAATATTCATTAATATTAGAGTTGCTCTGAAACCTAAACGAATATTTGTTTTAAAAAATTCAGGAGTGGTTGGAAAATAGGGATGGGCACAAACCAAATCACTAAACAAAATAGGGATGGGCACAAACCAAAACCACTAACCTGGCTGGATGACTTGGGCAAGCTGTAGTTCTGGCACAGCTGTCCTTGAAAAAGAGCAGTTTCTGTCAGAGCTCTCTCAGCCCCGCCTACCTCACAGGGTGTCTATCATGGGGAGGGGAAGGGAAAGGAGTTTGTAAGCCGCTCTGAGACTCCGAGTGAAGGGTGGGGTATAAATCCAATTTCTCCTTCTCTCTCTCTGGCTTCTGCATCTTATGAACTCCCCCCCCCCCTTCAGACTGTTTATACCATATCACCAGGACTATTGCTTAATGCTGCGAATGCATTCGCAGCAGTATTGCTGGGGATCCTGTTGTTGGGGATCCTCTTCTCCGGTTCAGATAAGCCACGAAGGCAGATTGGCTGTGGCTGTTGCTCCCCAGCCAATAGAAGGAGGGCCTGAGGCTAATAAAATACTTCTCTACTCCTCCCACACAGACACTTGCAAGGTGCCGCTGTGAGATATCATGGGATTAGCTGATCGCTTTGGGGCAAGCAGGAATCATGGGGGTTCCCTTAATTAACTCTTAAGGAAACTTTTTTTGCCAACTTTTTTTTGCCAACGGGTGGGTATAAATAGGCCGATCGTTAACTGATTAGGCCATAACTAGTTTGGCAGGAATGGGGTGGGGAGAGTTGATAAACAACCCGAGGCATTGGGCGGGATGGAAGCAATGGGCCTGATAGTCATCTCTTGGACAGCCCATCATGCATCTAGGGATGAGGTGGGTTGTGATGGAATGCTAAGGCGGCAGCCAGCGACCTCTGGTAGGCAATGGGGGATGGGGGCACTGATGTCGTGCCAGTGCACTTTTGGCACTTCCAATAAAAACCAGAAGGGACAAGACAGAAGCTCTAGCATTTTGCAGAAACTCTATGGTAAAACCAACTAACAAAGCTCTAGAGCAGGGATGTCAAACTCATTTGTTATGAGGGCTGGATATGACATAAACGAGACCATGTGTGTCCTAAAATGTAATGCCAGGTAGCGGAGATATAAACTTTATAAAGGACGCAAACACAAAGGGGTTTTTTTTTACTTAAAATAAAAAGATGCTTAAAATATTAGCACTCTTGCAATATTTTGTTTATTTAGCGGTGTCTGAGAACTGACACCTCTTGCTCTGAATCCTTGCATCAAAATGTCTGTGCTGTTGCAGTCTTGAGTATGCTGTTCAGGTGTGTATCTGTAAGCTGCAAACCTACAATGACGCAGCAGCAGAACTGGAAGAAGAAGCAGAAGACAGCCCGTTCCACTGAGGGCCTGATAGAAGCCCTCTGGGGGCCTGATCCGGCCCCTGAGCCGCATGTCTGACACCCCTGCACTAGAGTGTCCCCTATGACAACGGGTATGCTGGTGCAACCCCAGTGTGCCGGGCCTTCTACCTGCATTGCCTCCCACCAATGCCTGAGGCACTGGCAGCCAATGATGCTAGGTGCCGGGAGGCCTTCCGCTATAGCCTGGCATACTTATGGGAGGCAATCCAGGAAGAACCGTGCCTAAATCTGGTAGTGGCGGTTGGCACGTCAGGGGAACGTGATAAAGCTCAGCACCTCTCCATATGTGAGATAAGCAGATGATGATCTACAAGTCCAACACAATCACCTGCTGAGTTGGGAGCCGGAGGGGATCTGCCCAACAAAAGCACCCACGGGCAGGCTGCCGAGCACAGCCCACTGTTTAAAATATGTCAGTATATTTTAATAAATGATGGCATCCATCACCCATCTAAATAAGCTAGTTAAATAGGGTTGCCATTCCCCCGATGGGGGCGATTTTGGGCCCCCTGATCTACCCACTGGCCAGCAGGGGAGCCCCCTTCCCCCTAATTCATCCCATGCTGTTTTCTCATGTATTTGTTTTAGGGGGTCCTGGTGACTTGAAAAAATAGTTTAACTGGCTAATAGTGGCTATTTAATCATTGTTGTTTTTAAGAACATCAGAAGAGCCCTGCTGGATCCGACCAATGGTCCATCTAGTCCAGCATCCTGACTCACACAGTGGCCTCAACCAGTTCATCTCAATGGCCAACAACAGGGCAGAGAGGCCGAGGCCTTCTCCTGATCAGAACATCAGAAGAGCCCTGCTGGATCAGACCAGTGAGGGTCCATCTGGTCCAGCATCCTATCTCACACACTGGCCAACCAGTTCCTCCGGAGGGTCAGCAACAGGGCAGAGAGGCCAAGGCCTTCCCCTCATAAGAAGGTAAGAGGAGCCCTGCTGGATCAGACCAGTGGTCCATCTAGTCCATCATCCTGTCTCACACCATAGCCAACCAGTTCCTCTAGACGGCCAACAACAGGGCATAGAGGCTGAGGACTTCCCCTGATGTTGCCTCCTGGCAGAGGATTAGTGCCTCTGAATGTGGAGGTTCCCCTCAGTCACCATGGCTAGTAGCCATTGATAGACTTCTCCTCCATGAATCTATCTAATCCCGTTTTAAAGCTGTCTATTCCTGTGGCCATCACTACATCCTCTGGTAGCTAATTCCACCTTTTACTCATCCGCTATGTACAAAAATGGTTCCTTTTGTCCATCCTGAACCTACTGAACCTAACTTCATTGGATGCCCTCAATTGCGAATATTTTGGAAGAGGGAGAAGAAGTTCTCTCCAGCAACGCTCTCCACCCCATGCATCCCTTTATAAACCTCTATCGTATCTTCCCTCTTTGCGAAACGGAAAAGTCCCAGACTCTTCAGCCTTTCCTCATAGGGAAGGAGCTCCGACCTGCTCATCCTCTCGATCGCCCTCCTCTACACTTTTCCCCATCTCTGCAATGTCCTTTTGGAGATACGGGAACCAGAACTGTACACAGTATTCTGAATGAGGTTGCACCATAGATCTATACAGGGGCATCACAATATCAGCCATTTTATTCTCAATCCCTTTCCTAATAACCCAGAATATAGAATTTGCCTTTTTCACTGCTGAAGCACTCTGGGTTAATAATAATAATGCTTTCGATTTATTGATCGCTCTTTCCCACATACCTGCGGGCTCAGACAGTTGGACTAACAATAGTTGTGGGGATAGGGAAGACAAACATGCAGCATTAATTACACACACATTGCAGCTAGCCGGGCTTCATCTGCGGGCTGGGTCAGTCGTGTTCCTACGGCATCTTGTTGGCTGGCTGATGACATCTGGCTTCTTGATGTTGTGCAGCCACACACTGCCACTGCCTGGATGACTCGCTCCACTGCAGGGAAGCCGACACAGCTCTTTCGTCTTTCCGGTCGCCGCGCCTAAGAAGTTGCCTCGGCAGCTAACACCTTCCCAAAGGGAGGGAGGGGTGTGCCCGCCCCCTTACGGGTGGTCCCCAATTTATCTACTCGCCGAAGCTTGGGCAAGCCGTAGTTCTGGAAAGAGCTGTTCTTGAAAGAACTCTCTCAGCCGCACCAACCTTACAGGGTGTCTGTTGTGGGGAGGGGAAGGGAAAGGAGTTTGTAAGCCGCTCTGAGACTCCTACGGGTAGTGAAGGGCGGGGTATAAATCCAATCTCTTCTTCTTCTTCTTCTTCAAGAGCAGTTTCTATCAAGAGCTCTCTCAGCATCACCTACCTCACAGGGTGTCTGTTGTGGGGAGGGGAAGGGAAAGGAGTTTGTAAGCCGTTCTGAGAATCCTTCGGGTAGTGAAGGGCGGGGTATAAATCCAATCTCCTCCTCCTCCTCCTCCTCCTCCTCCTCCTCCTC
>NW_015165273.1:147415-154013 GCF_001447785.1 Gekko japonicus | reverse complement strand
TCTTCTTCTTCTTCTTCTTCTTCTTCTTCTTCTTCTTCTTCTTCTTCTTCTTCTTCTAGAGCAGTTTCTGTCAAGAGCTCTCTCAGCCCCACCCACCTCACAGGGTGTCTGTTGTGGGAAGGGGAAGAGAAAGGAATTTGTAAGCCGTTCTGAGACTCCTTCGGGTAGTGAAGGGCGGGGTATAAATCCAATCTCCTCCTCCTCCTCTTCTTCTTCTTCTTCTTCTTCTTCTTCTTCTTCTTCTTCTTCTTCTTCTTCTTCTTCTTCTTCTTCTTCTTCTTCTTCTTCTTCAAGAGCAGTTTCTGTCAAGAGCTCTCTCAGCCCCATGTGCCTCACAGGGTGTCTGTTGTGGGGAGGGGAAGGGAAAGGAGTTTGTAAGCCGCTCTGAGACTCCTTTGGGTAGTGAAGGGCAGGGTGTAAATCCAATCTTCTCCTCCTCCTCCTCTTCATCTTCTTCTTCTTCTCCTTCCTTCTTCTTTCTTCTTCTTCTCTTCCTATAGAAGTGTGCAGCCTCCCCATGAATAACATCACTCAGGACTGCAGGACAAAAAGTTTCAAACAAAAAGTGCCGCAATAACCACCAATACTAAAACACAGAGGGAAAACCACAACTTTTGGTAACTTTCAGTGCTGATTTTCCAAAACCTCCTTTGAGAAACAACAGCAAACAGTTCAGATCTGGCTCTGCCTGTTTAAAATAACACACTGCGGTGACTAACTAGATGCCCTCAAGCATATGTTGGTCTCTGCCCATGATGTTTGTACTCAGTACCTGACACATAGAATGTTTTTGTCCATGGAGATTTTGTAACTGGTGACAGAGTTGTCCTAAATGCACGTCTATACTTTTTTTTGAAAGCCATTTAAATTAATGGTTATCATTAAATTATGTGTTAGTGAATTCTGTATCTGGAAAAGGAAACTAATCTAGAACAACTGTCAAATTTTGTATTCAGAACTTTGTTCATGGCGGCTTCAAGACCACCTTGTTCTCCATGACGGAATGGTCTCCCCTCTTGCCCTTTCCTCAACCACACCTGATCTAAGCCTAACTGAAAGTTTCCTGGTTTCACAAGCCTTCAGCCATATTCTGGTTTTCCAAAACGGTCTTTATTTCCTCCCTGCAAACCAGAATTGTATTCTGTGGTTTAATTGTAGCTTACAAAGTAAAGGTTCCCTTGCTCAAAAGCCATCGAATCCGACTCTAGGGTTGCGGTTCTCATCTCCATTTCAAAGCCGAGGAGCCAGCGCTGTCCGAAGACGTTTCCGTGGTCATGCGGCCGGCATGACTAAGCTCCAAGGCGCATGGAACGCTGTTCCCTTCCCACCAAAGTGGTACCTATTTATCTACTTGCAATTTCTTGCTTTCGAACTGCTAGGTTGGCAGCAGCTGGAACTAGAGACGGGAGCTCACTCCATCATGCGGCACCCAGGTCTCGAACTGCTGAACTACTGACCTTCCACAGCCTGCAGTTCAGCGTCTTAACCACTTGAGCCACCGCAGCTCAGAGCTTAGAGGGTAGCAAACGCCTATTTTTCCAGGTGCCTGTGTTCAGACATCATAGCAAGCAGAACATTTCTTTAGTTACTTCATTTACACCTTGCCTTTCTCTCCAAGAAGGCACAAGAAGCAGCTTAGGTCATTCTCTCCTCCCTGTGAGATAAAATAGGCTGAGACTGTGTGACAGGCCCAACAGAAGAGGCTCAGCCTCAGAGGCAGAGCATCTGCTTGGCATGAAGAAGGTGCCAGGTTTAATCCTTGGACATCTCCAGTTAAAAGGACTAGGCAGCAGGTGATCATAGAAACACAGTGTTGTAAGGGACATCGAGGGTGCGTTCAGACGCAGCCTTTACAACGGATTCTGTGCCGGTTTCAATCGATGTACCTACCGGCGTTCAGACGGGGAACATCTGTCTTCCCTCTCTATCCGTTGTAAAGAGCTTTAAACCGTTGTACTCTGCCACTAGGTCGGAAGTGGTGGTAAACAGAGTGCAACGGTTGTCATCGGTGCACCCCGGCGTCTGATCGCTCTCCTCCGTTACAGAGACACTTCCGTCGGAAGCCTGAGGCTTCCGGCTTTCCCCCGCCATTTTTTTTAAAGAGGAAGCGATATGCGCTCAGGCGAAGCTTCGCCCTGAGCGTTTGTTTTTTAAAAAAAATGCCTTACTTTAACTTCCCGGAGGAGTCCGGGACTACAGCGAGGCCAGGTTGGGTTTTAAACTTTAAAGGTAAGTGCTTACCTTTAAAGTTTAAATGTAGGGGGGGGGGTTGAGCATGCGCAAAAATCGGCATTCTCTGAATGGCTGCCTATGCGCATGCTCAAACTGTCCTTTAAAAAAAAAACACATGCAGACGCCCGCAGCGTGTGAGCGGGCGTCCACCGGAGGGCTTCGCAAAATGGAGGTGAGTGTGATCGCGTTTATGCCGGCATAAACTGCACCGGTTCCAACCGGTGCAGTTTATGCCGGCAGAAAGGCCGCGTCTGAACGCACCCCCAGGGTCATTGGGTCCAACCCCCTGCACAATGCAGGGAATTCACAAATACCTCCTCCCCCACACCCCCAGTGAGCCCTGCTCCACACCCAGAAAGTGACAAAAAAAAAACCCCTCCAGGATCTCCAGCCAAACTGGCCTGAAGAAAAATTGCTTCCAGACCCCAAAGTGGCGATCAGCATTTCCCTGGGCGTGTAAGAAAGGGCCACGAGAACTAAGCACTGAACAAGAACCAAGCACTGAAAAGGACCTCTGCCTGAGATGTGAAGGACCTCTGCCTGAGACCCTGGAGAACCTCTACCAGTCTGAGTAGTCAATACTGACTCTGATGGACTGATGGTCTGATGCAGTAGAAGGCAACTTCATCTGTTCATGTGTCACCCAGCAACCTTCCATGGCAGAGTGAGAAATCAAACCTGAGTCTCCCAGATCCTTGTTGTTCAGTCGCACAGTCGAGTCCGACTCTTCGCGACCCCATGGACCACATCACGGCAGGCCCTCCTGTCTCCCGTCGTCCTCCAGTGTTTGCTCAACTTCATATCCGTTGCATCGATAACACTGTCTAACCACCTCATCCTTTGCCGTCCCCGTCTTCTTTGACCTTCAATCTTTCCCAGCATCAGGGTCTTCTCCAGTGAGCGCTCCCTTCTCATTGGGTGGCCAAAGTATTTGAGCTTCAGCTTCAGCATCTGGCCTTCCAGGGAAGAGTCAGGGTTGATTTCTTTTAGGATTGACTGATCTGATCTCCTTGCAGTCCAAGGGACTCTCAAGAGTCTTCTCCAGCACCATAATTCGAAAGCATCTATTCTTCGGCGCTCGGCCTTCCTTATGGTCCAACTCTCACAGCCATGCATTACTACTGGGAATACCATCGCTTTGAGCATATAGACTTTTTATTATGCTGTCTAGGTTTGCCATAGCTTTCCTCCCAAGGAGCAGGTGTTTCATGGCTGCAATGATCTTGAATCCCAGGAACGTGAAGTCTGTCACTACTTCCATGACTTCGCCTTCAATTTGCCAAGTAGAGATGGGGCCAGATGCCATAATCCTAGGCTGCCACATAAACCAGTATACAACGCCAGTGTAACGAAAACCTTCACAAGCCAGAATAAAAAAGAGATTAGATTTATACTCTGCCCTTCACTTGGAGTCTCAGAGCGGCTTACAAACTCCTCTCCTTCCCCCTCCCCACACCAGACACCCTGGGAGGTAGGTGGGGCTGAGAGCTTGCCCAAGGTCATCCAGCAGCTGCAACTGGAGGAGTGGGGAATCAAACCTGGTTCTCCCAGATTAGAGTCTGTGCACTTAACCACTAAACCAATCTGGCTCTACTACACCGCACACTTAACCACTACACCAAGTCAGGAACTCTCAGTCTGGGGCAAGTGATGCTCTATATTCTTGTTACTGGGAAGGGGGGCAACAGTGGGAGGGCTTCTAGAATCCTGGCTCCACTGGTGGACCTCCTGATGGCACCTGGTATTTTTGACCACTGTGTGACAGAGTGTTGGACTGGATGGGCCATTGGCCTGATCCAACATTGGCTTCTCTTATATTCTTATATTCTTAAGCCTTCAATCACACTTCATATGAAATATATTACTGTGAGTACATAATACATGGGAAGCAAGTCAAATTCATGAAAACCATAAATAAACACAGGTTTGTTTTGATGCTTGAGTCCAGTGTCTTAAAAAAAAATCTGTGCAATGACTTGGCATGTGTCGATTCCCAAAGACTCAGTGTACATGTGTCGATGCCTCAACAGGTCTATCACATCACACATGCTAACTGCACACTCTGTGATGCTGTGGTGGATCAACACGTCACAACACTCCACCTCACGTACTCCTCCATTTCACACGTGACTCCGTCCTCACCCAAATTTCCATTCGAGTGACTTTGTCAATGCAACGAGCAACCATGGTAGAGAGACCGGAGCCACACCAAGAGCCATCAAATGGGCCGAGCGGATACAGAAGGTGTGGATTCAGCGGTGTTGAGGTCACACACATTTGTTCAACTGCGTGTGTCTTGCTCAGCAATTCAGAAGAGTGCAGTGTCATTCCTTCTTAAACATAACTGATGATGTTCCGAAGCTCAATGTCAATCTAATAAGTTATCTGAAGCAAGATAATAGTAATCATTTGCAACTGATAAATTATTATTCAATGACTTGAGGTGTGTCATTTCCTCCAAGAAGAAAGCACGGTGTTGTATAAAAAGGTCCCTCGGCCGATGGATCTTCACTCATTCACTGAAGCCAACGTGTTTCTTTCCGTCGAGGAACAAGGTGAGTTGCATATTCCTAACCGAGACTACTGTTGACTGTTATTGATGATTTTAGCCAAATCTGTGCATTCCTTTTGTCACGTTCTAGATTTGTCCTGTGTGTGTATAGTACGGAAGCTTGTATGACTTTTTTCCCATGCTGATCGAGGATTCAGTCTTGGTTTAGTGCTGTTCTGTCACTGGAGCAAAACACTCCATCTAATGGACAGATGACATCTGGCGCTGAGAGACCAGTGGACCAAACAATACCTGGAAAGCTACGGAGTCAGTCACTGGATCTGGATGGACACACCAAGAGCAATGCTCCCTCTAAACTATGGAGTATTGTGAGCAAAAATTGTACTTTGTGAGCGAGCAATTGGGCTGCTCCATCAGTGAGTTTGCTCTGGAGCCGTCCCTTCCTGAGCGAAGACAACAATGGTTGAGCCGGAGGCTAAAAAACTGTGAGCTAGCTCACACTAACTCAGCTTAGAGGGAACAGTAACAGTACTAAGATTACAGCCGAAAGGCAGATCTTAACACAGAGGGAGAAAGATTATCCTAGGCTGCGGTCACACGTAACAGAAGCCACACAAGTGAGACGGAAAACAGCCGGAGTTTCCGGGCGCGATCTCACCAGCACATCTGGGAAGCGTAGCACTCCCATGGCTCAACCGAGGCTTCCAGCCGAAACTGCGTGGCAAAAAACTAGTACCTTGGAGGTACTAGTTTCCGGAAACTGCGGGGCAAGGGCGGGCGTCTGATCGCGTTTCCGGTGGCATCCGCCGCCCGCCCATGTCCCCTTGCAAATAAGGTGTTTTTTGTTTGTCCAAGTCTCTGTGGATGCGCATGTGCACCCAACGGAGCATGCGCATTTGTCATGTACACAAAATTAAAAAACAGTTTGCCGCGGCACGCGCTTCTTCGTTGCGCGCCAGCTTGTCCTGTGATCGGCACCTCTCCCTTGCCATGGAACCTCCACGGTATTTCCACAGGACCTCCACAGGAGGTCTGATCGCGTAACTGTGCAGTAGTTTGCCCCAGGGCAAACAGCCACGCTTCTCCTCTGCAGTTTCCTGCCCGTGTGACCGGGGCCTTAAAATGGTATTTGGGAGAAGAGAGGAAGGAGTGCAAGACGTCAGTGTGGGAGCCGGGTGGGTATAGGGGTTAAGAACAGTGGAGTCTAATCTGGAGAACCGGGTTTGATTCCCTGTTCCTCCACTTGAAGCCAGCTGGGTGACCTTGAGTCGGTCACAGTTCTCTCTGAGCTGTCCTCTCAAGAGCAGTTCTCTCAGAACTCTCTCAGCCCTACCTACCTCACAGGGTGCCTGTCGTGGGGAGAGGAAGGGAAGGTGACTGTAAGCTGCTCCAAGACTCTTTTAGGTAGTGAAGGGCAGGTTATAGAACCAGCTCTCCTCCTCCTCCTCCTCCTCCTTCATGGAAAGGGTAGCTGGAAGAAAAGTGAAAAAGGGGATGGGGTGAATAAGGACATGAGCATAAGCCATAAGACACCAGGGGCATGGATTAGTGACAGGCCACCTGATTTAATGTAACTCGTTGGCAATCCATCTGCCTCGCCAACAGAAGTTAAGTGGGAACAACCAGGGGTCATTTCCTGCAGGAGCGCACAGGAGCGGAGCTCTGGCAGTAAAGAGCCCAGGGGGCGGGCACATGCAACAAGCCCCGCCCCCTGCTCCCAGCAGCCCTCGGTCAGAGCAAGAAGCAGCCAGGTAAGTTGCAGAGCCCCCCCCCCCCCCCCCCAGCCCAAAACAGTCCAGTGGCACCTTTAAGATCAAGTTTTATTCAGGCACAAGCTCTCCCTCCTCCGCAAGG
>NW_015165273.1:134848-147390 GCF_001447785.1 Gekko japonicus | reverse complement strand
CCCCCCCGCAATACCTAGCAATCCAAAACAGTCCAGTGGAGCCTGAGCGGTGGGTGTTGCCTTCTGACACACTTCCGGTGATGTCAGGGGGTGTGGCATATGCAAATAAGTTATGCTAATGAGCTCCTGCACCTCTTTTTCTACGAAATGACCCCTGGGAACAACCATACAGAAATGCCATATACCAAGTCAAACCCAACTTTAACAGGGGATGCTGGGGTGGAATTTATTTTGGGGGAGGGGATGCACAGTGCTTGTTATGCTCCTGAGCCTCAGTCTTCCAGTTTAGACAGGTGCAGTAGATGCCAAAATTCAAGATGGCTTCCAACCTTCAGGTGGAGCCAGAAGATCCTGGAATTATAACTGATTCCTAGATGACAGAGACAGGACTACTAAGATCAACCAAGGGCACCTGGACAAAGATTCCATCTGCCCCCCCCCCCCATATGACCGGTGTTCTCTCTAAGCTGAGTTAGTGTGAGCTAGCTCACAGTTTTTTAGCCTCCAGCTCACACAGTTTTGTCTCCGCTCAGAAAGGATGGCTCCAGAGCAAACTTGATTTATGCAGTAGCCAAATTGCCAGATGCCAGTAGCTCACAAAGCTGATTTTTTGCTCACAAGACTCCACAGCTTAGAGGGTGCATTGCATAGGACCCTGATCCAAACCAAATATCTTAACAAAACAAATCACTTGGCTGGCTGTTACCATGCACCTAGAATAGTAATAAAAGGATCTGCATGTCTATCTGTCCATTTTTGGCTGTGGAAAAGAATAAGAATCCAGTATCACTTTAAAGACTAAGAAAATTTGTGGTTGGGATGAGCTTCCATAAGAACAGAAGAACAGAAGAGAAGCCGATGTTGGATCAGGCCAGTGTCCCATCTAGTCCAACACTCTGTATCACACAGTGGCCAGAAATACCAGGTGCCATCAGGAGGTCCACCAGTGGGGCCAGTCACTTTCGTGAGTCACTGCTCACTTCTTATGGACCCTTGCTCTTTTCTGCTGCTACAGACAGACAGTCCGCCGCTCTTAAGCACTACACTGCAAACTGGCTCTTAACTGCTCTTAACCACTGACTGCACCAAAATGGAAGAGAGGAGAACAACGTAGCTGCTCTGGGGAGGAGAGAAATTAAAAATGGGGATAGAAAAATGGCAGATCAAGAAAGGAAGAGGCCAATATGAAGGAGGTGGAACGAGTGGTAGAGAGTTAGAAAAAGGCAGGGGGAAAAAACAACGAAAGGTTTAAAAAACATTGTTCTTGTTGTTTTGCTACCACACACTGAAAGGTGTGTTTCAAGATCTAACTGTGCAAGAGCTGGGTGGAACTAAAGCTCCCGGAGGAGATCAGGGCCCTGCAGGATCTTGTGCAGTTCCGCAGGGTCTGCAAGACGGAGCTCTTCCACCAGACTTATGAGTAGGAGCCGCCACGGCCACTTACACCACCGCGTCTTTTTAGAGAGAGACCACTGGGGGGATTGGGTAACATCTTTCCATCACCCCAGCCTTCCCCCCCTGCTACGCAAGATGTTAAGAGTCTTCATATGCATCTGTTGAATTGATTTTAATCTGTTTTAAATCTGTATTTGTATTATGTAATTTTGTATATTGAATGCACTTAGTGCCGTATGTGAGCTGCCCTGAGCCCGTTCGGGGGAGGGCGGGGTATAAATGCAATGAAAGAAAGAAAGAAAGAAAGAAAGAAAGAAAGAAAGAAAGAAAGAAAGAAAGAAAGAAAGAAAGAAAGAAAGAAAGAAAGAAAGAAAGAAAGAAAGAAAGAAAGAAAGAAAGAGGGAAACCATAGAAAATTACTTCGTTAGGAGGCTGTATTCTGGCAAGGAATGCAGCTTTTCCTGGCTGGTCTCTCCTTGCTTCATTGCTGGCTTGGCTGATGGGTTTAGCATGATCTAATTGGCAAACAGTTTCCTTCACCCTACTACAGAACTTTGCTAAAAGTCCCAGCCAGCAGATTCGGAGAGCTTTTTCGTGTGCTCTGCTTTCCCTATGCCCCTAGTGGCTGCAGTCAGAACTGCATTAGGAAAAATGCATTCAGCGAATGTAGCACAGGGGCCCTGCCTACCTCACAGGGTGTCTGTTGTGGGGAGGGGAAGGGAAAGGAGTTCGTAAGCTGCTCTGAGACTCCTTTGGGTAGTGAAGAGCGGGGGATAAATCTCTTCTTCTTCTTCTTCTTCTTTTTCTTCTTCTTCTTTTTTCTTCCCAACCTGGAGTCAGCAACCCTCGATGAGATGTCAGACAGTAGGGATGCCAGGTCTCTTTGTGACACCGGTGTGGGGATGGGGGGATGCTCTGGGAGCCAGAAGTGTTGTTCCAATGTGTTGATGTCACTTCCAGGTTGGGGGCGACGCTCTGGTTTTGGGGCAAAACTCTATGGTCAAATTGGCCTCAAACTATAGAGTTTTGCCCAGAAACTAGATTGTCACCCCCTGATGTCGCCGACATGACGACAATCACTTCCAGGTGATGTAGGCATGTCGGGGCGATGTCACTGTCGGGGGTGTTTCCCTCCTGCCGGCCAGGAGCCCACCCCCACCGGGAAAACGGCAACCCTATCGGACAGCAATGTGAGGAATGTGAAAGAGAAACTAAGGTTTTGGTACAGTATTGGGGGAAAGAGGCTGGGGTGCTTTGTTTGGAATGTGCAAGAAATTAGTAGAATCAGCTTGTTGATAGGTAAAGCTGGTTCTGCTAATTTCTTGTTCCCTCTAAGCTGAGTTAGTGTGAGCTAGCTCAGTTTTTTAGCCTCCGGCTCACACCCTTTTGTCTTAGCTCAGGAAGGAGGGATCCAGAGCAAACTAATTGATGCAGCAGCCAAATCACTCACTCACTCACAACATTAATGCCAGTAGCTCACAAAGTAGAATTTTTGCTCACAGGGCTCCACAGCTTAGAGGGAGCATTGCCTATCAAGACAAGGAAGTACCACAATGAGTACAGCAGGACAAGATGTGTGTGTGTGTGTGTAGCTTACAGTGAACAGGCAGACTCTGGGTTGGGTCCAGCAGGTCTGATCTACTAGCAGAAGCCCGTTCTTCTAGTGCATGGAGAGTTGCCTTGATGAAGCTGTGCCCTGAAGCTTTGGCTGACAAATATCAGGAGAGAGAGAAAACATTTTAAATAAATGAATGTCTATAAACACAGGAGCTGCGGTGGCTCAAGTGGTTAAGATGCTGAACTGCAGGCTGTGGAAGGTCAGTAGTTCAGCAGTTCGAGACCCGGGTTGCCGCATGACGGAGTGAGCTCCCGTCTCTAGTTCCAGCTCCTGCCAACCTAGCAGTTCGAAAGCAAGAAATTTCAAGTAGATAAATAGGTACCACTTCGGTGGGAAGGGAACAGCATTCAGTGTGCCTTGGTGTTTAGTCATGCTGGCCACATGACCACGGAAACGTCTTCGGATAGTGCTGGCTCTTCGGCTTTGAAACGGAGATGAGCACCGCAACCCTAGAGTCGGATTCGACTGGCTTTCGAGCAAGGGAAACCTTTACCTTTACTTTTTTATAAACACAGGGCTATACCAAGCCTCTTGGATCAGAGGAATGTTCTTTCCAACAGAGGATAGTGTTTCTTCCCACAGAACAGATCCACAAGACACTCACTTCAAAATGGATGTGGACAGAATGGAATGGGTGCACAGGAGAGTGACGAGGATGATTGGGGGCCTGGAGACGAAGCAGCACTAGGAGGAAAGGCTGAGGGACTTGGGGATATTTAGCCTGGAGAAGAGAGGCTGAGGAGAGACATGATGGCTCTCTTGAAGTATCGGAAGGACCGTCACTTTGAGGAGGGCAGGGAGCTGTTCTTGTTGGCAGCAGAGGAGAGGACTCACAATCATGGGTATAAATTAAGGGCAGGTAGGTACTGGCTGGATCTTAGGAAAAACTTTTTTTTAGGGCAAGAATTGTGCAACAGTGGAATCAGCTGCCTGGGAGGTAGTGAGCTCCCCCTCCCTGGCAGTCTTTAAGCAGCAGCTGGACAAGCACTTGTCGGGGATGCTCTACGCGAATCCTCCATTGCTCTATGATTCTATCCAGCCCTAGAAGAGGAGCCGTTGAGCAAAACACAAGAAGGAGGAGAAACTAGCAGTCAAAGTCACAAAGAAACATACTAAGCTCCAAGATACTGCTTTAACTAAAAGAGAACTGTGGGGCTTCCGGTTTATGGCGACACGCAGGCAGACACGTCTCCCAGACATCCCAGGGATGCAAACTGCATACCAGCATGTAGGAGGGGGTATGATGGGTCACAACCCCCCCCCCGAGCCTTTTTAAAAGGCTCCTAGCTAGGGGGCTTTTGAGGGGCGACCTCTTCGCCAGTGCGATACCGGAGAATTGAGGCACTCCTCTGCCCCAAAGGTCCTGCTGCTGAGTGTCTGCATGGACGTAGCGTCGCTGACCGGGTCAAGCATTGGAGATCGGGCGAAAAAATCAATGCCGAGCAGGACCGGTTGGCCAGCAATGAACTGTGAGTTGGGTTGAAGCGAGCGTGAAGAATTAAAAAGAAAGCTGCCCCCCTTAATGAGCGACGGAAAGCTAGCAGGGGAGGGGTCCGGGAGGGGTCCCTCCCAAACGCAGAGACAAAACACAGAAATAAAGAGGGGGGTGCGGGAAAATAAGAGTTTAAACCTGTTTTAAGAGACTTACTGTCACGACAGGGCCAGTGGGGCAAGGCAGAGAGGGAGAGTGTGCAGTCTAGTCCAAGAGTCAAGCCAGAGAGATCAAAAGAGTCCAAGAAAAAGTCCCAATCACACAAAGCCAAGCTGTAGTCAAACATTACCGATAGTCAGAGTCCAAACAAGCCAGTATCATAGTCAGGAAGCGTAGCCGAGTATCAAGAGACAGAGGGGTCATCAAAACGTGGACTGGAGTCAGGAACCGGGAAATCAGTCAGGAGCCAAACAGAGTCAGAGGTGCAGAGCTTCTGGTCCAATGGACAAGTTTGCCAGCACAGTTTGCTAGCAGCCAGCAGTCTGTTCAAATAGCATGCTGGGTCGTTATCTCATTAGCACGGCTTCACGAAGTCCTTGATTCTGTTAGTAATCTGAGCTTAATGATCGCCAACCGCGCAAGCGTGCCTCCTTGAGCCTGGTTGCCAAATCCCGGCATTTCTGATTCCTCAGCCGGTCAACAGGTGGTGGAGAATCGGGTGGTGTGTTGCTGGGGCCAGGCATTTCCCGATCGGCTTCAGGTGCAAACTGTCCTGGGGTTTAGCATTCATCCTCCCCAGCACTTTGGTTTGGTTAGGACTCTTGTGCTTCTGATTATGTTAAAGACACGGAGTCCTCAGTTTCAGAGCTCCCAGGCGCCGGGTCGGGTACAGGCATGACACTTACCAGAGCGCAGATAAGAGTTAGGATGAATATCAGAGACTTTAGCAACTTTCAGAAAAGTAAACAAATCGAAAAAGATGGTGGGGAAGAAACCAGATAAGGACAAACTGTTGAAAGCGAAACTAGTGGGCAGTCCCCGAATGGAAGAGACCACTGAGCTTTCCAAATTGCTGGCAGGTTACTTGCACCCTCTGCTGGACGAGATGACTAATATCAAGCAACAATTGTCAACAATTGGTCAGAGCTTGGCTTCACTGCAGCTACAATTGACCCAATCTTTAAAAGCAACGGAGCAAATGACGGAGAAGGTAAAGGAAAGGGACGCCAATACTAAAAAAGTTAAGAAAAAGGTGCAAAAGCTTGAAATGAAACAAGCAATGGAAGAGTCACAACTTCTACAGCTGCAAATGGAGAAAGCAAATTTGGTCCTACGGCTCCAAGGGGTCCCGGAAATTAAAGGAGAGAATCTGAAGCAACGGCTGAGTGAAGCAATAGCCCCAATGACAGATTTGTCAACGGAATATCTTTACAGTGAGATGGATGTGGTCTACAGGTCCTATTCCTCATACATCAAGAAAAATAATCTGCCTGGGGAAATAGTAGTCAGATTCTTGAAGAGACATGTGAGAGACTCTATTTTGAAAGCAACTATGGGAACACCCTTGAAAATTTGGTACAACAATATCAGGATTTTGAAAGACATCCCATTTGACATAAGACAGAAGAGAAAGAATGATAACGACTTAATCCTTTTCTTACAAACAAATGGCATCAGTTATAGATGGTTGATTCCAGAAGACGTCATTTTCAAGCTCCACAACAAAAAAGAAAATATTGATTCTGTTTCTAAAGCACATGAGTTCCTGAGAACACAGCTGGGGGAACCAGCGGAGGACAAGAAGGAAGAAAAAGAAGGCAAATCAGATGGCATGTTAGGCTCGGTGTCTTCTGACGAGGACTCTCTCTCTGAAAAGGGGGAGGCTGCCCCCAAAAGTCCATATAAATTGAGGATAAGAAAAGACAAGAATAAATAGTGGCTGAAGGACTCTGATTTGTGCCTGAAAATTCTGAATAGCTTTGGGATGCTCTGGGGATTTCTTTAAACAGTTAAATGGTGGCTAAAAGATAATTAACCTAGCATAACCGACTCTGTTCAATGTATTATTAGCATTTTAGAATAACATTGAGATAAGCTGATGTATTGATCTCCTACTCTTGGGTTTTTAGTTATTAGTGGGTCTTTTCTTTCTCCTTAGATGTAGTTCCCCTTCCTATATTTTCAGTTATAGTTTGTAGTTTGTGAAAAAACCAATTAAAAACTCCCCTTAGGGGGATTTTTAAAAAAACATAGAACTGCGTAAACCCTAAACTGAGGACTTAGGGTGGGGACCAGGGGCAGGTGGAGGCAATGTTGCCAACATCACTTTAATACAAAAGTGATACCACAGTATAGTATATAACAACCAAAAAAAGCACAGTATAAATAACGCAATCAAATGCACTATGCTGAAGTGCAAAGGAACAAAGAATATTTATATTACACAATGTGTACAAACAGATACAATATAGTGTATACATATGACATACAACAACACAGAGTGTACAAAAGAAGCCGGCCCACAGGACATAGGACGAAGAAACGAAGACTCCGGATTCCAGTCTTCATTTTGTTGATACTTCTGCAGTTGTACCACACAGCTTCATCTAGTTCTCAATATATAGAAGCCTTCATGTTATATAAAACTCTAGGGTTGCGGTGCTCATCTCCGTTTCAAAGCCAAAGAGCCAGCACTGTCCAAAGACATTTCCGTAGTCATGTGGCCGGCATGACTAAACACCAAGACGCACGGAACGCTGTTTCCTTCCCACTGAAGTGATACTTGCAATTTCTTGCTTTTGAACTGCTAGGTTGGCAGGAGCTGGAACTAGAGACAGGAGCTCACTCCGTCATGCGGCACACTTGGGTCTCAAACTGCTGAACTACCGACCTTCCACAGCCTGCAGTTCAGCATCTTAACCACTTGAGCCACCACAGCTCCTCATGTTATAAATGCAGGGGAAATTATCCACAATTCACATCAAGCTCGTTTAAGCAGGGCAACCAATCATGAGTAGAAGAACATTCTTACATTGTCAGTAAGCCTCGATGGGGACCAGGGACAGGTGGAGGCAATGTTGCCAACATCACTATGTCACTACAAGGTACAGCCTGGAAGTGATCCAGGGTAGCTCATAGGGATCACCAGAAACTCTATGGTAAAACCAGCAGACCCTCCACAGATGGCGTGTTGCATTCCAGGTGATGACTAACACAATGTCACCTCAGTTATAGGCTTAGAACCTGGAGTTCCTTCACAGAAAGTCTCTCTCTTTTTGTTCTCCTTTCCAGTTTTGCCTTCCCGCTGCAAAGATGGTGTTCTGTAGACGCTGTGGTGGTCGGGGCTGCAGTTTCTGCCGTGGCCAAAGAGACAAGCCAAAGGTGATCTATTACATAGGGGCACCGGCTGCTCCCTGCTGTGGCTGCCGCCAGTACACCTATGTCCCCTGCTACGTCCCAGCCCCCAGCTCCTGTGCTCCCGCATGCCCATGCAGCCACGCTGAACAGGGTTGCATCCAAGTGAAGAAAAAGCACTAAAGGAACCCCACCGGTGAACAAGGCTGCCTGCAAGATGGCTGACCGACAACAAGGAGAGCGATAGCGTCAGCCACTTCGTGTTGGATACCTGTCAGTTTACTTGCTGCAAAATAAAATGCTCAGAGCGCTGCTTGGTTCCTGAGTTAAGCCACATCCTTTCCTTTATTCTTTGACACACTGTTCAGTGATTGTAAAAAATAAATAAATGAAGGTGTCCTCATTAGCTTTTTGGTGTCTGCATGGTTTTCCGGCACCATCAGTATTCAGTAGGGGCGTGCATTTGGCTATATACCGAATTCGCTTCAAGGTGCTGGAACTTACCTACATGGCCAGGGTCTGACATATTTGAGGGACCGCCTTTCCCCACATATACCCCAGAGAGCACTGCGATCGGGATCTCAGAACCGCCTGACCCTCCCAGGCCCCAAGGAGGCCAGGCTTGCCACTACCAGGGCCGGGGCCTTTTCAGTGGCGGCTCCATACTGGTGGAATGAGCTCCCGGAAGAGATCAGGGCCCTGCGGGATTCAGTACAGTCCCGCAGGGCCTGCAAGATGGAGCTCTTCCACCAGGGTTTTAACTAGGAGCCGCCCCCACGACTTCCATCAACCATCATGGCTATGGACCCTGGTCTTACCCTAACACCCGGCTTATGCCATGGTGAGACCAGGAAGGTCTTCGAATTTGAAAACTGTCTGTTTTATAAATATTTTTGCACGCCATCATGAGTAGCTAAGAACTATTGCTAGCACCTTATGTTTTTATGATCTTATTGTATTGGATTGTTTTAAATGTTTTTATGTTGTTTTAACGGTCATTTGTACCAATTTATGTGAGCCGCCCTGAGCCCGCTTGCAGGGATGGCAGGAAACAATTCAAATATATATATAAAAGAAAGAGGACCCGCGAGACTCGCGGGGGGGGGGGCTCCAAACTGAGCAGACGGAGGAGGAACCAGCAGGAGCAGGTAAGCTTCCCCCCCATCCCTCCAGTTCCCCCATCTCCTCCACCACCACCCCGGCTGTCTGCCCCAAGTGTGCACGAAAATCTCCCTCCCCCCCAGGTGCCCCCAATGCACGGATTTAGATATCCACACGCAGGGGGCTGACTTCACTATTAGTGTGTGTGTGTGTATGTATATATATATATATCTGAGCTGGAAAAATACCCACAAAATACCTTATCTGTATTTTTTGGCTATTCTTTCAGTCAGATATACGGAGGGTGTTTGTTTTTTTTTCCCAGCTATCCACCATAGCCCATACTGGATAATCTTAAAAATTGGGATTATCCAGGACAGCAGGTTAGACATAGTTAAACAGTGTTTAAAGAGACTTTAAATGCCTTTGGCTCCATTGTAGCCTATGGTCCCCATAGGCTTCAATGGGGAATAGATCCTAGGGTTTCTGGGGGAGCTGTTTGTTGAGGTAGAGGCAACAAATTTTCAGCATAGCTGCTGGTCCTCAGAAGACCAACCAAGTTTCAAAAAGATTGGACCAAGGGATCCAATTCTACAGGCCCCCCAAAACATTGCCCCTATCTTCCTTTTTTTTTTCAGTTGGGGGACCAGCAAAAAAAGCAAGGACTGATGTCAAACCAGAGAGTCTCTGCAGTAGAAACTGGAGGTGGGGGGGGCACTGGGTTTTCCTAGGCTTGCAGTTTCGACTGCAGTGACTCGCTGGTTTGACATCAGGCCTTGCTTTTTTTGCTGTTTTCCTCCTCCACTGAAAACAATGGAGGATGGAGGCACCTTCTTTGGGGCCTGTGATTTGGACCCCCTGTTCCTATATTTTTGAAACTTGGGGAGTCTTTTGAGGAGAGGCACCAGGAGCTATGCTGAAAAGTATGTGCCTCTACCTCAAAAAACAGCTTCCCCATATCCCTGGATACCTCCAGATGGATTCCCCATTGACTCTAATAGTCCTATGGGGTACAATGGAACTGGAGGGAAAGGGATTCCGGGGGGGGGGGATTAAAATACCATACCGGTATTGGAATTCAGGTTTTGGACCTCCCAAATGTTTTGGGGTCCAATATACCTAAATCTGAAAAATTCTGATTTGTGTGTGTGTGCACACTCCTAGTATCAGTGGCCTTTTCTTTGAGTTTATGCTGCAGACTTAATATGCTTTAACCATCATTCAAAGTGAACTATAGTTGTGTATGAGGAACAAGTTACCTGATGGGGATTTCTCAGCACCCTCCTTAAAGAGAGCCAGCTGTGGTGTAATGGTTAGGAGTGACAGACTCTAATCTGGAGAACTGGGTTTGATCCCCCACTTCTTCACATGCAGCCTGCTGGGCGACCTTTGGTCAGTCACAGTTCCCTTAGAGCTCTCTCAGTCCCACCTACCTCTTCTTCTCCTTCTCCTTCTCCTTCTCCTTCTCCTTCTCCTTCTCCTTCTCCTTCTCCTTCTCCTCCTCCTCCTCCTCCTCCTCCTCCTCCTCCTCCTTCTTCTTCTTCTTCTTCTTCTTCACCATAACTCCCAGTATGTCAGATTCCTGGGCAAGTTACTCTCAACAATACTTTCTTTGGCAGTGATATGTTTATTGAGTTATAAGCAAGTTCCAGGCCTCAACAGTACTGTGTCAGTTCTAAAGATTTTGGTGGGTACAATCATAGGTAATTCAAATGTAACCCCTCCTAAGGCCCACTCATACATCACATCCATTCCGCCTAGCCCCAAAAACTTTACCTCCCTCCATCTGGGAAACATACGATCCCATTATCTACAAAAGCAAGTGGGCACTGAAAGTTTCAAGGACATTCCTCTGGGAACGAGAGGAAGGCTTCTTCAGAAGAATTACGCTTCTAAGATAGTGCAGGCACACACTCCACACTCACACACACACAGCACTAAAGGAAGTGAGGTTTGACACATTATCTCTCAGGGAAATCCATGTCATAGGGTTGCCAGGCCCACTGATCACCACAGGTGGGCATTTCAGGATGACAGACCCTCTAGGAATTATCTAAATTCATGTTACACAGATCATAGATATTGGGGTGGGGATTCCTAGATTGCCACCTGCTACTTCTGGATTTGGATACAATCCCTTCCAACACTTTCTACCACCAGGACAATCAGCACCAGTAGGAAGTGAGTAGGTTAGTGGTAGTGGGCAGATGGCAACTCTAGTTCATAATGAGTAAATTCCCATTATTTCATCCTCTTGGTGTAAAATACAAGCAGGGCTGCCAAGAGCCACTGTGGGCCCTTGCAGAAAGATTCCACCTGTCCCCGATATCACACAATCATAGAATCATAGAATCGGAAGGGACCTCCAGGGTCCAACCCCCTGCACAATGCAGGAAATTCCAAAATACCTCCCATTCCATGCCCGCAGTGATCCTAACCAAATATAACAAAACAAGTCAATTGTCTTGCTGTTACCATGGATCTATAGTAATAAAAGGATTGACCTCTCTGTCCATCTGTTTTTCTTTTATTGGTTTGGTTACTTGATTTATAGCCCGCTTTTCTCCCCAAAGGGGACCGGGTTGCCAGCTCTGGGTTGGGAAATACCTGGAAATTTGGGGGGTGGATCTTGGAGACAGCGGGATTTGAAGAGGAGAGGAACCTCAGCAGGCTATAATGCCATGAAGTCAACCCTGCAAAGCAGCCAATTCCTTCAAGGGAAATGATTTTGGTTATCTGGGAATCAGTTGTAATAGTAGGAGATCTCCAGGTGCCGCCCGGAGTTTGGCAACCCTAAATGGAGGCCCAAAGGGGCTTATGTCCTTCTCCTCTCCTCCAGTTTATCCTCACAACAACCCTGCAAGGTAGGTGAGGCTGAGAGTGTGTGAGTGGCTCAGAGTCATCCAGCGAGCTTCCATGTCAAAGTGGGGATTTGAACCTGGGTTTCCCAGATGCTGGTCTGACACTCTTAACTACTACACCACACTGGCAGGCATAACTCATCAGTCAATAAAGGTGGGAGACTCAAAATTGGCCACCACCTGCAGGATGATTTTGGGAGTCCCAGGGCCAAAATTGAAAGTCATGGGGAAATCCTGGCCCAGGTGAGACAAACCACAACCACACCATGCTATCTGCAATGGAAACGAGGGGTCTCTGTTTTTGGCAGGCATAACTTGGAAGAAACCTGGAAGTTTTTTGTCATCTTTTGGGCATGGACCAGGGGTCACTGGATGTGTGGGGGGGAGGTAATTGTGAATTTTCTGCATTGTGCAGGGGGTTGGAATAGATGTCCCTGGAGGTCCCTTCCAGCAATATGATTCTTTTTATTTATTTATTTATCAAATGTATTTTACTTCTTTTTTAGATCATGGGAAATATTGAACCCCCCCCTTCTGCTCATAATATTAACAAAGTTTGCTGCTATTCTATTACTAAGTATGTTCTGTTGCCAAGCAAGATAGGGACGAGAAAGAGCTGAGACACAAAATTGAAAATAAACTGGGGGCAGGGGTGTGTGGAAAAATTAGGTGGAGGGAGGGAGAGAAGAAGAAGAAGAAGAAGAAGAAGAAGAAGAAGAAGAAGAAGAAGAAGAAGAAGAAGAAGAAGAAGAAGAAGAAGAGGAGGAGGAGGAGGAGGAGG